>NC_056726.1:1247371522-1247558805 GCF_019279795.1 Protopterus annectens
TGGGACTGAGATGGTATCCATGCAGCACACTGGGCCAGTGGAAGCCACAACCCACACTGCTGACCCCTTTGCAAATGCTTACCACGGACATGCCACAGATTGCAAGGAACTTGCACACACATTTCTAACCCAGACCCTATGCACAAAGGTTAGGCATCCTGTCCGGTGGACCCCAGACAGAGGCAGATTGTATAACAATAGCAGGAGGCTACTGCAGGACAGAGCAGATTCACATTAAGGGAAGGCATCTGTGGTCAGCACTGGTACTACGCTACAGTCCCTCATAACAATGGCCACGGCCTACTCTGGGAGGGAAATGGCCACAAACACTATGGATAACCACAAGGCCTTCTTCAGTTATGTTACACATATGGACCAAATGCCTCAGATATGCTCTGTGTTAATACACACCTACTTAACATTCACCAAACACACAGATATTGGCAACATTCTTGCAGACAGGTTTGGTGCACGTATCCCCCCTCCTTCTCCCCCACCAGTTGAAATAGTTATCACAGCTGTATGTAACCTCCCTATCATCTCACATGTCCAGGTGAGGGCCGCCCTCAGCAAAGCAGAACACACAGCATCACTGTGACCTCATGGTATACCTGCACTCCAAGAGGACATACAACCGCATATAAGACTGATAATTTATCTTGGCCATACTACAGGATATGTACCTGGACAGTGGCATACAGCAACAGTGGTCCCACACCACTAAGGAGGCACCTCGACTGACCCTGGGAACTACCACATCATATGCATAACTGGCCTGGTCTGCTAAGCTATGGAATTATGCAGTATGGGATGCATATGCAGTGATATCGGGTACCTGCAGACACTTGTTCCCAGCCAGTGTGCCTTTGTGATGGGCTGATCCTGCCTTTTGAACCTGGCTGACCTTTCAAAGTAGTCACTACAGCCATTGCTGAGGGCAACGCACAGACAACTGCTGCCAGGATCATGGCCTAACACTGATTGACATGTAATGTATAGTCATCCCCTTTTGGTGGAACTACGTACACACAACATATCACATGGACATACCTATAGATACAGACCTATGACACATTTGGAGGGTTCACAGTATGCACACTATTAACCTGCTACTTTGCATTACCTGTGTCTGATGCAGCTGGTTGCATTACAACTGCTTCTGATTCCTGCTGCTACTGTCACTGCTGACAGCTTAGAGTCACAGTGTGTAGCGTGTTTTTTTTTTTTTTTTCTCTCTGTCTTGGTTTGTCTCTCTCCCTCTGTCTGCTTCCAGACAGTGCAATGAATGTATTGCATGTGTGGAATGTTAGTACAGGATGCTTTTGTAGGTATCTGCATAGGTCCATGTGATGGCCTCTGCACCAATTGTAAGCCAGCATTTGCTAATTGCATACAGCCAGTTGTGTACTGATTGCAGTTCTCACTGTGATTTCAGGACAGTGCTATAAAAGGGTATGTGAGATAGGCATTGCCATTTCAGATTGTAAGGGCGGGGACCATGCTGGTATGCTGTGGACACTGTTCTGTGAGTGTAAAGGTTAGTATCTCTCTCATGATTCAGGCTGTGTTGTAGATTCACATTTCTCCATTCCTCTCTCCTGTTCCCTGTAGTAAGTGTGTATGCACAATGACACCTACAACTATATATAGATATATATTTATATATATATATATGTACATATACATACATTTATATATGTACATTAACTGACATTATTACCTACAAGCTACCAACTAGCATGGCTGTTTCTGTTCACACACTACTATTATGGGAATCCAGTAGTTTTGACAGTAATTCTACATGACATGCTTTGGGTACTACACATCCTATATTCCCTTTACATTCATCCCTACTATTACATGTTATATTTATTTAAGCACAATGTTCTTGTATAAGAGTCATGGCTTAGTGGTAGGTCATACAGACTACTGTTTCCAAGGTCCTGGGTTCGGGACTGGCAGTGGGATTTTATTTTGCTTTTGAACTGAGTACAGGACCTGTCAATCAAAGTGACTAAGGCACTTTTAAGCAGTTGTAACCGGGTTAGCGCCAGTTTGCGCGGAGCTCACACATTGCGTACTGGCAGTTAGCTCCACGCACACATGCGCACACCCGCTTACAACCGCTTAACAATGCTTACTCTGGCGCACACCCACGCTATTTTCTTTGAAAGAAATGAAAATGGGGAGACAGGAAAGTGGTGAAAAAGGGGTCACAAAGAGGGTAAGACAGTAGGGAAACAAGCTTGGGATTTGCAGGAGGGATGTAGGTAAGGCCCATAGCTGCCCATTTCTTCATCAGCAACAGCTGTGCATATGTATGTAATTTGGTGTGACATTTGAAACCTTCCACCCCTGAGAGAGGTGTCAGGACAACAATAATACTTGTTGTACAGCCAATTGTAATTGATAGTTTCCATGTCCAGCAGACATGTGTGTGGAATGGGCAGCTATGTATGGGGCGTAATTTTTTTGTGGGTACAGAGTGCCCTTTTTTTTTTTTTCAGGTGAGAGTGGTATGTCAGGTGAAGGAAGTCGGTACAGCTGGGGAGGTAGGTTGGGTAGGTAAACAGACAAGACAAACAAGACGCATACAGGGGCAGTGTATGACACGTGTGGGGGGGTTACACATTTGACGGGGACGGAGGTTTGGATATCCAGAGCCCATGAGCCCACAGATGGCAACAGTGGAACTGATATCCCCACCAATAGGCAGTTGCCACTGTTCCTTCACTGCCCAGGACAGGGCTGTGCTGGGGGCTGTGTAGGCCAGGCAACAGGCATGCCCGTAAGTTGTGCCACCCATGCCTCAAGCTGGCGTAGGGGCTTGAGAACAGAGTCCCGAATCTCCATACGCACCACAGACAGGACGCTACGGAGAGTGAGTGGTGGTTCTCCTCTGGCCACACTTGCAGAGGGGGGGTGAGCCCCATTCCCTGCAGCGCTTCCACCCGCAGGTGGCACAGGGCCACTGGAGGAGGGTCCAGACTGGGCACTAGTGCCAGGTGCACTCGCCAGCTGAGGTGGGAGAGGTGGGTCCGCTGGAACCCGCCTTCCCTGTCATCCTATGTTTTGCATTATGTCATGACAGTATGGGTTAGTGACATATAATACCATTCACAATTAGTTGTAACAGCATGCATTAGTATTCCCATTAACCAAACACCCAGATATTCACACCATTGAACAGCGAGCATAACACATGCATAATTTGAACAGCAATACACAGTCCAACAACATGCAGGGTTGATTTATGGCAACAGTCCATCAGGTTTGGATGTATGAACAGGGCAGATGCATCAATGGACATGCAAATATATATGACCCAACAGGAAAAATGTCCAGGGGTGTTAATTGTGATTGCACATACCATTTTCACGTGGAATGGGTTATATGTGGTTATAGGGTGGGGTGAAGAAAATAATATTAACACTTTCGAATACCAATACATATGCTGTACATTTCTAATAGCTGCACATATATACACACTACTGTTCTAACTACAGTTTCCTATATGATAACTATTTCAACTTGGTGATAGGACTGTTACTGCAACATCAATATACATTTTATTGTTCTTCATACACATTCATATCTAGCTTTGTTCAGCTACATCATCCTGCTACATTTGCTTTATATAGCTGTTGACAAGTGTGGATGTTTGGTATATCAGACAATCATACTATCTGCATATTGCAGACTGAGAGCAACATATCCAGATTTTGGGATACACATTCCAGATGCGGCAACACTTTGAACAGATTTCGCTGTTTGGTTTTGATTCTCACATGCATTTCATTCTGTATTGACTGCAGTATACTTTATTCAGGGGTTATTACTACTGTATTGCTGGATTGGGTTATATGTGGTTATAGGTGCATATTGCAGACTGAGAGCAACATATCCAGATTTTGGGATACACATTCCAGATGCAGCAACACTTTGAACAGATTTCGCTGTTTGGTTTGGATTCTCACATGCATTTCATTCTGTACTGACTGCAGTATACTTTATTCAGAGGTTATTACTACTGTATTGCTGGATTCATGACACTTTCTCACACTCTCTCACTTGTTTTCATTTTACTATTCAGGATGGTACTTACTTCTAGGCTTTATTGACATGTTTTACCTGTAGTTATTACAATCCTTTCCAGCAGTCTCACTTCTGTCATGTTTCAGTATTTCAACAGGGATATATTTCACATGTGATTTCATCATCTTCTGCAGCTATACTTTTCAGCCTGCTGCAGGTTGTGTACTATTTTCTTACAGGTGGGGCATTTTTATTTCAGAATTTATGTCAGACATTTTCATTTTTCTGTTTGGCTTACAGGCTGCAACACACTTTTGTAATCAAGCAATACTTGTAAACACTTTCACACTGTTACTTGCACATTTTATTCCTTAGTGACTACACTGCACTCTTTTGCTGATTGTCATACTTTTATATTTCTTTACAGTTACTGGTAGTGGATTACTGACCTGCCTGGTGGTGCAACCGCACCAGCCTATCGCCATAGGCTCTGAGGTTCGCAGAACGGACACCTGCAGCTGTAATATAAATGAAGTAATATTGGAATACACATCTCCATAATATCAGCTAGTTTAATTTCTTACATACATAATTAAATGTAACTTACTCAGTAGTGGTGCGTTGGGCATTTGCCGGGCCTCCTGGATCCAAAGGTTCAATTGGTCCAGCTTGTGTCTCTTCAGTTCCGCATGGTGGTGACGGACCTGCTCACCAGTCCTTGGAATCCCTGTGGCACTGGTGTGATCATGAGCCAACCAGTCCCACGCCTCAGCCCTATATGCTCCCCACAGGACCTGGCCCTGCATGAGTTGGGCCTCATGATTGTGGACTAGGAGCCAGACCATGTACCTGGACTCCTCAATGCCCCACCTCTGTGCTCGAAAGCAACTACCCTCTCCTACTCCTGTCATTCTGGCTGCAAGTCAGTTCTACAATCGTTTATGCTGTGTATTCCCGCCTATGGGGCTTATATAGTCCGTTTTTCCCACACATATCTGTGATTGGCCATTTTGGAATTGTATCAACTTCAGTAAACCTGCATTGTCATGCTCCAGTTTGTATTCATTCCTATATATTAGCTATTATTGCATTTATAGGTACTGCTGTCATGGCTTAGTGGTTCAGTACCTTGACTATGGTGTATAGTATCCTGGGTTCGAACCTGGCCACTACTTTTTATTTTTTATAACTGTCTAGACAAGATGAGGGGTGTGTCTGTGTAAATGCAGTTTTGATATGGCTTTCTCACCGTTGCCCGTCGGTTAGCTTGTTTGCGCGGTGCGCAGCTCCGCGCAAACGGGGTACACTGGTTTAAGCCTCATTTGGCTATCAGCACGCATATTACACTCAGCTCAGTTAGGGGCACATAGATTTAGCATGTTAAACCACTGCTCAGCTACGGGCACTCATTTTGCACCAGTTAAACCACTGCTCACCTACGGGCAGATGCACTCACCCTGTTAAACTGTAGCTCAGCTATGGGCACATCTGGCATTTTTTATTGTTTTGTTACCTCACATTTCTTCAATATAAATGGGCTATTTCATTACATTTTACATAACATGTGATTTTATGTGTACATATTTGTCAGGGACTTGTTTCGTGCTTATTTTGCTAAAAATAAAAATTGGTGTTGTGGGGGCTCAAACCATGAATGCCTGCTCTTCAGCCAACATCTCTACTGCTACGCTATTGCTTCTTGGCTTACTTTGCATATTTAGTTCTTATATGCTTTCCCACTGACTGCTAACTGTAGCTGCTCTACAGGCACGCCCGCGCAAACGAGTGCACTCACGGTTAAACATCTTTACAATTTCAAAAAAAATGATGTGATGTTCATTTGTAAATTTTTTGTTCGTAGTCTGTGGGGACATGTGTTGTGTTGTGTTTATTCACATTTCCATGGACTCTGTCATGGGTGTTTACTTTGGGCACTTTTACTCTTCTGGGGGCGTGTCCGCTTACAGGGCTCGGCCTACGGACACGCCCCCTACTGTCTTGCACGGACCATGTTAGCCTTAGGTGTGATTCAGCATGCTCTCATGAATATGCAGAGCATGCTGACATCACTCAGTTTAACTGCAGCCTCCGTGTATGAGTTATAACTCTTACACGGAGGCTTCGTGAATCCTTCCCATAGTCTTTTAAAGACCACAGTCTTAGTTTCCATCAAAATGTCTTCTCAGTAGTTAGGTGTTTTTCATCACACTACACTAAGGAACATAAGCTGAAGAGATAATTGTTCCAGTGTATATGGCACTGGTTACGGTACTCACAAGGCAAAATGATTATTTTCTTGTACTTACATAATGACACAACATGTAACAATTAAAGAAAGTTCAAAGATTTCTCACAAATGAAACCGTTTGGTTGAAAAGCAAAGCTATATAGATTGGTTAATGTAGCTTTACCAAAATTACAATCCTAATAAATAAATGTTTTTTGAAGTGCTGTTATGTTGACTACACTGCTCAAATAACTAAAAGCTTGTGCAGTAATCTGCTGCTTAAAACCAAGTATAAAGAAACAGATTTGTTTGTGATTCAGTACTTCCTTAGACCATGAAATAAACTATCATTCTCAAGCAAAGAAATCATGCTTTTGTCTACTTTTAAGTATCAGCCAGGTGATTTTATGGGATTAAGACATCTACTCGTGTACTAATAAGGTTCAGTGCTATCACTTAATAAGTTCAAATGGGTTTGCCCACCCAATGGGAATATTAGTGTCTTAAACTGGCAGAGTTGTGTTTTTATTTGTGTCTGTATAACTAAGTGAACCCTTCACAGTTTTGGAGTTATATCTTTGACTATTTTGTTTCACCGAGCAGTTAATAATGCATAGGCTTCAGCCAAATGGAGATCAGTCAGTCATGTTCTCTGCACATGCTTTATACTTATTTAATTGAAATTTCTTATGTGTTAGAACCAAAAATGGACAGTAGCTTGATCATAGGGCAGAGACATGTGTTGATAAATTCTTCTTATAAGTTAAAATTTACCTTTACTGCCAATCATATTTCCTTTAGAAGTCACAAATGCCGATTAAATCTTATAATTATTACATTATTAAAGACCAAGTTTAAATCAATGAAACAGAATTTATCCTTCACCTCATTGTACCATAAGTGATATCTGCAGTTATTGTTTTAGGTCTGTAAGGGCAATTTTAGCACTAACAAAATAAAAAAAAATAAGTTTTAAAATAAATTGCATTGTTAGTAGATTTAAACTGAAATGTTTTATTTCCTGCCAAGCTTTTGAGAGACAACACTTCACTTTCCCAACCCGAATTTTAATTTATACACAAAATATGCTTAGTAATATCTCTTTGAAATTATTCAGTAATCATTTATTTATTTTATTTTACATTTATTATTTATTTTACATTTGTTGACCGGGCTAGTCCAACTGGATATATTTCCATTTTCAGCAGAGGCCCGGGGAGAAAAGCTCCACATTTAAACAAAAGGAAATACATTATGAGCACAAATATCATAATAAACATTATTACTTATTTCTAAAATCAAGAAAAGAAAGTGTAAGAGCAGGGAAAGAGAAATGAAAGAAAGTTATCTAAAGAAAGGAAAGGACAATTAACTTCCTAGGGAATAAGTAACATCATGATGAATATACTAACATGTTTTAATACCAAGAAGAGAGAGTGTAAGATCAAGGAAAGAGAAGCAGCAATAGAGAGAGAGCAGAAATAAACAGACAAATACTTGTTGGAAAGAGATTCATAGCCATAAGGAGGAAAGATGAAGAGGAGGAGTTTAAAGAGGTAGAGAAAGAAAGGTAAGGGAGGAAGCAGGAGGGAGAGAAGAGTAGGGAGAGAAAGACGGATTAATTGAAGCAAATTACTTTAGTCAGGATTAGAGCAGGGACACATCCAGTGGCTTTTAAGGTAAATTCTGAGTTTTTGTTTAAACAGAACAGTAGATGCAATGGAACTAAGTTCAGTAGGAAGTTGATTCCAGTGTTTTCCAATAGTATTAGAGAAAAGGGAATCACCTGCTAGGTTATTAGATTTGGTTAAGGTAACTAGCAGTTTACTTGCTGAACGGAGGGAGTTCAGATTAGAGTAGGGGGTTAAGAGGTTGGAAAGTATAGGTGTGTTGTGGGGTTGGTAGAATGCTCTTTGGACAAATGTCAGTTGGGAAAGAAGCAACATGTTTGACAGTTCAAGCCAGTTAAGTTGCTGCAGATTCAGACAGTGGTGAGTTCTAAAGGGTTTACCAGTAACAAATCTAGCTATATTATTGTACGTGGAAGATAGTTTAGAGAGATTATTTTTCTTGAGGTTAGTATAGATTGGTGAGGCGTAGAGAAGAGTAGAAATAAGATGAGAGTGGGCAAGAGTAGCTTTGGCTTGGGAGGTTAAGAAAGTTTTAATTCTATAGAGAGGGGTGAGTTTCCTGTTTACAGATTTAATGGTATTATTGATATGACAATCAAAGGTAAGGTTGTTGTCAATCGTGACACCTAGCAGTTTGGTATTAGGGTCAGGTGATATAATAGTTCCATTGTTAGATAGGATAGTAAAGTCTAATGTAGGGGATCTGGTAGTGGGCTTAAAGAGTAAGAGTTTGTTTTTTTTAGCGTTTAGGAGTAGGCAGCGATTTGAGAACCAAGTTTCAACTTTAGAGAAAACAGCTTGAGTATTAACTTGCAGTTCAGAGATGGATTTAGCAGAGCAAATTAATGTGGAATCATCAGCGTATTGTATACAAGTAGCCTGGGGAATAGCTGTTTGTAAGTCATTTATAAAGAGGGAGAAAAGAAGTGGTCCAAGAATAGAACCTTGGGGGACCCCAAGTGAGATAGGGAGAAGGGATGAAAGTTTGTTATCCCAGAGAACGGCTTGTTTCCTGTTTGTAAGATAGGAACTAAACCAGTGGACAGCCTTAGATTCTAAGGAGAGAGATTCAAGAATTTTTAAGAGAATGGAGTGGTTGACCATATCAAAGGCTTTAGATAGGTCAATGAAGAGAGCTGAAGTCAGGATGTTATTATTACGATTCTTGTTAATAAGGTCTGTAAAGGTGAGGAGAGTGGTGGTTGTGCTATGAAAAGGCATAAAGCCATGTTGACAGGGAGTGAGAATGTTGTTTTTTATTAGGTGGTCCATTAACTGATAATGAACACATTTTTCCATGATTTTTGCTAGTGGGGACAAGAGAGCTATGGGCCTATAATTGGAGTATTCATAGGAGTTACCTCCTTTGTGTAAGGGTATGATGTGAGAGATTTTCCAGATGTCAGGTATGGTTTCTTCATTTACAGTTCTGTTAATGAGAATAGATATGGGATAGGCAATTTCAGAGGCTGCTTTTTGAAGGAATTCAGATGGGAGTTGGTCAGCCGAGGGGGTGCATGGTTTGAGTTTGTGAATACATTTTTGTATAAAGGCAGTGGAGATGGGTTGTAGCCTAAAGGTTGGTAGTTTGGAGGATGCAGGGTTGGGGATACTAGTGTTGTCACTAGAGAGGTGAGAGGCCAAAGAATTAATAGTGTCAATAAAGAAAGAGTTGAAAGTGTTGGCAGTATCAAGGGTGGAATTCTTTTCAGATCCGATAGGGGATGGAGTGGTAGTCTGTCCAGGGTGTAGAAGCCTGTTTAGGGTTGACCAGAATTTTTGAGGGTTATTGTGATTAGCTTGCTGGAGATTACTATAATAACTTCTTTTATCAGAGAAAATAGCTTTTTTGGTACAGTTTCTTAGATGTCTAAAGGTCTGTTGGTCTACGCAAGGTTTGCTAGCTCGCCATTTTTTCCAAGCTTTGTTTCTAAGTAACATTTTTTGTCTTGTATCTTTAGATAGCCAGGGGCAGGTTTAGATTTAATTCGGATGGAGCGTGATGGTGCATGATTATCTAGAATAGTTAGGAATGTGGTATTGAAGTATAGCACAGCTTCTTCAAGGGGAAGTGTCTTTAGTGGGTTCCAATTGCAGGCCTTTAGTTCAGTTCTAAATTGAATAGGGTTGAAACATTTGAGATTACGTAGGGTCCTATAGATAGGTGTATTGTTAGAGGCATTTCTTTGTCTAATAATAAAGGTTAGATTGTGATCACTAAAGTCATCAGGTACTGTTCCAGACTGATATTTAAGTAGAGGTTTGTTAATGAGTATCCAATCTAGAATGCTTTCTTTGTTGTTAGATTTATTGATCCTAGTAGAGGTGTTTATTATTTGACTAAAGCCATAGAGGTTAATATGAGAAGCTGGGTTATTAGTAGTTAAAGAGGACCAGTCCAGATTGAGGTCTCCAAGAATTATGGTTTCTTGTGGATAGGAGGTGGTGAGCCAACTAAGGATATTTTCTATAGTAGTGGAATTATTTCCAGGAGGTAGATATATACAGATAATATAGATGGACTTTTAGGGTTTAGTTGCAGCTTGAGATGAGAAGTTCAGTCTTATTACTGTCTGGGTTATCATAGGGTATTAATGTTACACTAAGTTCTGTTTTGAATAGAAGTGCAACTCCTCCGCCTTTTTAGTTTTATGGTCAAGTCTCAGGATGTTATAACCTGGAGGTAAGATTACATTATCTTTAGTAAAGGGTTTTAACCAGGTTTCAGTTAAACAGAGAATATCAAAGGAGTGATGTTGAAGAAGGGAGTGGAGATGGGTGATTTTGTTATTGACACTTCGTATATTAAGGTGACCTATGAGTAGAGTATTTGGATTAGAGGTTGGTAGTGGTAGGGAAGAGTTTAGTGAAGTGGTTGCCTCATCAGATGAAGTGGTTAAGGGCCTTGGGTTGGGGTGGATGTCCCCGTCTACTAAGGTAGAAAGCTTATGTTCAAGGTAAGCTTTGATGGGGGAGTACAGTGAGTATTTTGGTTTCTTAATCAAGAGATTTAGAATTTTAATGTGGGACAGTCTATGATATCTGGCAAGAAGGTAGATAGGGATAGATGTAATGTTTAAATGAGTCAATTTTACGCTTATGAAATCAGAGGCAGTATGTTTGGGAGAGTAGTTAAAGTGGTAATTGGGATTTGATTCATAACAGGTTAGGAAGTAGGGTAATGTGAGGGCAAGAGAAATAATAAGTAGAAGTGTTAGCTTTTTTAGAGTAGCTCCTGTTACAGGGGTCTTGGATATTGGTTTGTAAGTTTTGGTAGGCATGTTGAGGTGAGACAGAGAGGAATGGACTGGATATGGGCTTAGAGTATAGAGTGAGTAAATGAAACAGGTAGATATCAAGGTATTTGTGTAGTTTTGGGTAGGGAGGGGAGAAAGGAGAGGTAATAGAGGGAGGTATAGGAAGGAGGGCGGAGCAAGTGAGATAGGTGCTTAGGGTAGGTGTAGATATAGAGGAGGTGTGGTATGTAGGAGCAAAGGATAGGTGTAAATATAGAGGGGTGTGGTATGTAGGAGCATAGGATAGGTGTAAATATAGAGGGGTGTGGTACGTCAGGTAAAAGGCTAAGGGTACGTGGGGTGGGTGGGATAAGGGGTTAGGGAGGGGGAGCGAAGCAGGGCAGAAACAGCCAGAGAGGAGAGCGAAGTCTATCAGCTAAGCAGAGTAGCTGAAACACTACTGTTTCATATGCTACGTAGTTTAGCAGTATATAAAGGAGAGTTTGTTAAAAAAGGATGAAAAGACAGGCAGTAGTTTACAAGAATATAGCAGGCACAAGGTATAATAAGGACAGTAGTAGTTAGCAGAGGGACAGTGATAGGGGTAATTAAAAAGTAGGTAAGTAGAGAATGCAAAATACAGTCAATTGGTGAAGGAGTAAGGTAGGAAAAAGAGAGAAAGGAGAGCAGCAGCCAGGACAGTAAAATAGAGACAGTAAGGGAGCAGAAAAGACAAGGCAAGTGGAATGTTTCAGCCATAGTAAGGCAGGCTGACAAGGGAAAGTTAGACAACCAGGGGCAGGGGAGTAGCAATAAAAGAGGAAAGGTGGAAGGGGTAACTATTAGAAAGCAGGTTAGCAGGGGAGGGAAAAACCTTAGCTGGTGTCACGTGTGCTGACCACAAGAGGACAAAACTTAAAATAAAAATATTTAGGCAAAATGACATACAGCCAGTAATGGAAAGTTCTAACACCAGTAAACCGTCATTCAAGAGGAGATAGGGGTGCTTCTTGGGTGCCAACACAATTGGCCTGCTTTGGTGCTTCAGGGATACCAGGTGAGATAGGCCAGCAGGGAGGGGACAACCCGATGAGGAGCACTAGGCTTTAATGCTGGAATACAAAAACAAAAGAGATAAAGGGTTAGGAAGACTAAAGGAAACAGAAATAGCATAGGTGGTTAAGCATAGGAGTGGGTAGAGAGATACCAGATTAAGAAGTATGTCAGAAAAGAGAAGGAAAAACAAATAACTGCAAGGTAACAGGTATACCAAGATAATATGCAATATTAACAACAGTTGACCTCTTAGTGACTAAAGCTGAGGTCCAAATCAAAGGCAAGGTACAGCTAACTAATGTTAATAATACACAAGGTATAAGACCTTGTAGCATCCCTATATAGTAGCTAAACACAAGGCCAATAAGAGATAAAAACAGGTAAAATAGACGTCTCTACTTTGGAAATATCAGGCGACTAGTACAGTCGCTAAAAACAAAGGCAGTTTACCAAAAAAACATAGCTGAAAAACATGTGGTGTAAGACACCTTATCGACTAAGTACTTTAGCCACAAAACAAAGGTAGCATGAGGGATAATAACATACACTAAACAGAGGCTTTAGGAGTCTCTAATAACTAAATACAGTAATTATTGCTTTAGCAATAATTAGCGATTAATTGCAGAGGATAAGACAATAATAAACAGCCACAAAAACAGCGTGTACAGATACTCAAGAGGTTGGGACCTCAGCGACTGCAAAAAAAACTACAATATGTGGTGTTAGAAATCACTAGTAGGTAAAAAACAGTGGTTATGTCTTCAAAAACACTAGCGACTAATTGCAGAGCTTAAATTAGTGAGAGTCCACCATAGGAAAGCGTTTACAGCACGCAGGATCTCAGCAACTGCAACTTAAAGCACTATCCACAGGTTCTGCCAAATGAAATCACTAGTAGGTAAAAATGGTGATTATGTCTTCAGAAATACTAGCGACTAATTGCAGAGCTTAAATTAGTGAGAGACCACCATAAAAAAGTATTTACAGCACGCAGGATCACAGCGACGGCAACTGAAGACACTAGTTACATGTTCTGACAAAAATGTACGATCAAGATGAGGCAATATTTGAGTAAAAATGCCAAACTAAAAATGCCAAACTACGAGCAAAATAAGACAATTACTAAGTAGAAACGCTCACTTACCGGCAGCACACCACGCGGACAACCAGGGGGAACCTGCAGTTTGCAAGATGGAATTTAAAGATGGCGCCTTAGCAAGGAAGACTCTACATATAGAGTTTGAGGGTATAGGGGGGAGGGGAAGCAGAAGGTATAACCAATAGCATGAAGGGTAGGATAGGGGCGGGAGGCAGGAGCACTGGGAAACAGCCAGAGAGGAGAGCAAAGTCTATCAGCTAAGCAGAGTAGCTGAAACGCTACTGTTTCATATGCTACGTAGTTTAGCAGTATATAAAGGAGAGTTTGTTAAAAAAGGATGAAAAGACAGGCGGTAGTTTACAAGAATATAGCAGGCACAAGGTATAATAAGGACAGTAGTAGTTAGCAGAGGGACAGTGATAGGGGTAATTAAAAAGTAGGTAAGTAGAGAATGCAAAATACAGTCAATTGGTGAAGGAGTAAGGTAGGAAAAAGAGAGAAAGGAGAGCAGCAGCCAGGACAGTAAAATAGAGACAGTAAGGGAGCAGAAAAGACAAGGCAAGTGGAATGTTTCAGCCATAGTAAGGCAGGCTGACAAGGGAAAGTTAGACAACCAGGGGCAGGGGGGAGTAGCAATAAAAGAGGAAAGGTGGAAGGGGTAACTATTAGAAAGCAGGTTAGCAGGGGAGGGAAAAACCTTAGCTGGTGTCACGTGTGTGCTGCCCACAAGAGGACAAAACTTAAAATAAAAATATTTAGGCAAAATGACATACAGCCAGTAATGGAAAGTTCTAACACCAGTAAACCGTCATTCAAGAGGAGATAGGGGTGCTTCTTGGGTGCCAACACAATTGGCCTGCTTTGGTGCTTCAGGGATACCAGGTGAGATAGGCCAGCAGGGAGGGGACAACCCGATGAGGAGCACTAGGCTTTAATGCTGGAATACAAAAACAAAAGAGATAAAGGGTTAGGAAGACTAAAGGAAACAGAAATAGCATAGGTGGTTAAGCATAGGAGTGGGTAGAGAGATACCAGATTAAGAAGTATGTCAGAAAAGAGAAGGAAAAACAAATAACTGCAAGGTAACAGGTATACCAAGATAATATGCAATATTAACAACAGTTGACCTCTTAGTGACTAAAGCTGAGGTCCAAATCAAAGGCAAGGTACAGCTAACTAATGTTAATAATACACAAGGTATAAGACCTTGTAGCATCCCTATATAGTAGCTAAACACAAGGCCAATAAGAGATAAAAACAGGTAAAATAGACGTCTCTACTTTGGAAATATCAGGCGACTAGTACAGTCGCTAAAAACAAAGGCAGTTTACCAAAAAAACATAGCTGAAAAACATGTGGTGTAAGACACCTTATCGACTAAGTACTTTAGCCACAAAACAAAGGTAGCATGAGGGATAATAACATACACTAAACAGAGGCTTTAGGAGTCTCTAATAACTAAATACAGTAATTATTGCTTTAGCAATAACTAGCGATTAATTGCAGAGGATAAGACAATAATAAACAGCCACAAAAACAGCGTGTACAGATACTCAAGAGGTTGGGACCTCAGTGACTGCAAAAAAAACTACAATATGTGGTGTTAGAAATCACTAGTAGGTAAAAAACAGTGGTTATGTCTTCAAAAACACTAGCGACTAATTGCAGAGCTTAAATTAGTGAGAGTCAACCATAGGAAAGCGTTTACAGCACGCAGGATCTCAGCAACTGCAACTTAAAGCACTATCCACAGGTTCTGCCAAATGAAATCACTAGTAGGTAAAAACGGTGATTATGTCTTCAGAAATACTAGCGACTAATTGCAGAGCTTAAATTAGTGAGAGACCACCATAAAAAAGTATTTACAGCACGCAGGATCACAGCGACGGCAACTGAAGACACTAGTTACATGTTCTGACAAAATGTACGATCAAGATGAGGCAATATTTGAGTAAAAATGCCAAACTAAAAATGCCAAACTACGAGCAAAATAAGACAATTACTAAGTAGAAACGCTCACTTACCGGCAGCACACCACGCGGACAACCAGGGGGAACCTGCAGTTTGCAAGATGGAATTTAAAGATGGCGCCTTAGCAAGGAAGACTCTACATATAGAGTTCGAGGGTATAGGGGGGAGGGGAAGCAGAAGGTATAACCAATAGCATGAAGGGTAGGATAGGGGCGGGAGGCAGGAGCACTGGGAAACAGCCAGAGAGGAGAGCGAAGTCTATCAGCTAAGCAGAGTAGCTGAAACACTACTGTTTCATATGCTACGTAGTTTAGCAGTATATAAAGGAGAGTTTGTTAAAAAAGGATGAAAAAACAGGCAGTAGTTTACAAGAATATAGCAGGCACAAGGTATAATAAGGACAGTAGTAGTTAGCAGAGGGACAGTGATAGGGGTAATTAAAAAGTAGGTAAGTAGAGAATGCAAAATACAGTCAATTGGTGAAGGAGTAAGGTAGGAAAAAGAGAGAAAGGAGAGCAGCAGCCAGGACAGTAAAATAGAGACAGTAAGGGAGCAGAAAAGATAAGGCAAGTGGAATGTTTCAGCCGTAGTAAGGCAGGCTGACAAGGGAAAGTTAGACAACCAGGGGCAGGGGGGAGTAGCAATAAAAGAGGAAAGGTGGAAGGGGTAACTATTAGAAAGCAGGTTAGCAGGGGAGGGAAAAACCTTAGCTGGTGTCACGTGTGTGCTAATCAATCTCCAACTAATAGGAAAATAGGCTTTCTCCATCTTTTCCAATCCAAACCTGATCCTGAAACCCTTTCCTCCACTATTCTCTAAATGAGGAAGCAAATTATATTGGTGCAAACTTCCAGTGAAATATGCAAAAATATGAAATTAATTTAGAAATGCCAGTGTTAAGCCTAATGCAAATTTTCTGAGTATGGTGCAAGTAAATTCAATTTATAGCACAGGGCTACAAAGGAAAGTGATCACTTTTCTTATAGCCCTCTTTCCCAGTCTTTATTTTCAATGAATTGTTAAATTATACAGTTATAATAACTTAACTTACATTATGTTGGAATTTACTGTCTTTAGGCATGCTTGTATTCCTTGTCCTCTGGCATTGCAACCTACCATACAACATAACAGTAAACTCCATAAGAATCTATTCACTTCTTCAAACTTTTGCAGAAATGTTTAACTATATTGCCACATTTTGTATCTTACCTCCTTTAACTCATCATAGGTTATGAAAAGCACGTTAATTCTGTTTTTTGCTTCTAGCCATCCTTTGATGTGTTCAAACCAAGATCCGTAGATAACTAAAACAATTAAACAGAAGTTATTTTAGTGGTACAATCCATATTTATTCCAAAATCAGTTTTAGCACATATTTGATAATGATAAAGTAGCTTTAAACAGTTATGTCTCAAAACGCATGATGGTAGCTGAAAAATAAATAATTTAATAAGTGAAATTGGGTTGAATCTGAGCAAAATGGCTGGTAATTCAGCAGCTCTGTTCCAGGAGTACAATAAATGTGGAGAAGATCATGACTAAAGTTTAAACTGAAATTAAAGGTTAAGTGGTAGCTGAATGAGTGACCCCAGGAGATATGCAGTACTTGAATAAATTATTATAGATGTGTACATGTGGGGAGGGCTGATCTCTGACAAGTGGGTAAAAGTGTAAGCTGTTAGGCCATGAACAGAGAAGATGAAGGCGGTTGTAATGGCCACAGTGAGAAAGGTCAAAGAAAGAAATGCAGCAACCATTAGAATGAGAAAGAGGATGATCAAATTAAAGGAGCTCTGGAAACTATGCAAGAGGAAATGGAGAATCTGGAAGACAGGCTAAGGAGGGGAAAATCTTGACTTATAGTTCAGCAGGAGGGAAAGGATGGTTGTGATACAATGCTCTTTCATGAGAGCAGGATAATCCGTTTAATAAAAAAATGAATCTTACTAATCAGACTGAGAAATCATATAGAGCGGGGAAGCATAGCGTGCAGGAGAGTAAGTTCAGGCAAGCCATACTATTATTTACTTATTTATTTATTGATTTTGTTGACTAAGGTAGTCTGACTGGTCTATAGTAACACCTTTTCCATGGAGACACAGGGAGAAAACCTCAAATTACAAAATAGGTAGTTTTCTACAATAAAGAAGACAATAAAGCTTAAAATTACAATAACTAAAAGGCATATATACTAAAGAGAAACTACACTAAGTAAAATATGGAGTTGTTACATATTAATACATGACAAACTGGCACACACAGTGAGGTTTAAAATGTCAAATTACAGTTTTACATTTATGGGTAGGAGAAATAAGACAGGGGAGGTGTGGATGACATGTAGAATGCAGAGAACAGGTAATAAATGTAAAAAGCAGAGATTAGGGAAGTTTTTATATTTGTTAGCTGATACAGAGAAAATGAAAGGTGCAATGAAGTGGAGGTAGGTGTGAAAGTTAGTATGACTCAGAATTTTTGGCTGGAGGGATAAACTTGTTATGGGGAAAGTAGAGACAGTAGCACTGGCCGTAAGGACAAATGGATAGAAGACAGTAGGAAATTTGCAGTGTAGATTTAATTTTTTGAGGTATATAGTGGTAATTTAGGTGTGTAAGGGCCAGGATGGTCTAGCCTGGGAGGTAAGTATTAACACTACTATGTTGCAGAACCAAGGAGCATTTGGTATTGCCTGCCACAGTAGTGAAGGTTTTAGTGCAGCATCAGCAAAGAATATGGTGGCCACTACAGAATTTAGCATCTGGCATTCATTGGAAAGCCTATTTCCAACTGCTGCAAACATAAGGCAAGAAGGGGCAATTGCTAAGTATAAACATCATGCCTCTTTCTTTTGGGTGAGCAAGGCAGCAACTACATATATAGGGGCTTGGTGAAGGTGATTCAGTGTTAAAAAATGTTATACAGGGGATGGTGGAATGGTGGAGAGGAAACAATCCCAATGGAATACTGAATCCCAATAAGTAGTGAAAGTGGTAACAAGGGCCCTAGAAAGTGACTGCTTTATGAGGAGGAGAGATCTGGCAACTGTCCCTACAGGCCAACCACGACCCAGGATTGAATGAAACAATTTCTATATTACCAGTATTTAAGTCAAGGTCTGCTAAGCTTTAATAAAAGTTTCAGAAAATGTTTTAAAACCGTTTCAAATATATAAATGTATTAATTTATTGAAATTTTGTATTTTTATAGCTATGTTTGTATGTGTAACATGATAGGAAGATAGCTGTGGAAGTATATGTTTTTTGTGGGGAGGGCAGTATGTGATTTTTAAGCAAATGTGATTAAGTATCAGTTTTCTGTACTTTCTTGCTGTACTTAACTGTTTCCCGCCTAAACGAAGATTTTTCCAGTGTTTATTGTGATTTAAAAGCTTGTTTTTTTTCACATATTGTACTTATTTGACTGCCTGCACTTTTAAAAAGTTGTTTTTTGTTTAAATAATTTAACTGTTGTAGGCTACATACTAAAGTGCGATAGCCTTTTCTGATCGTTTGTAGTCATTTAAAGCTGTTTTAAGTATATTTTTTTACTGTTTTTGCCTCTTTTCAAAAAAACAAAAAAAAAAACAATAAAAAAATTCCTTGTTTCTCGCCTTTCTAAGCTAGTATAGTCCAGTTTTCAGGCTAGTGCTGAATTCAGGGCTGTGATACTAGTTTCTGAGTTGCCCATACCTTATTTGGATAGAAGGAAGTTTCTCTGTTCACCTGTGAGAGTGGGGAGCTTTGAGCAACCTATCTGTCCCTGAAGGAGTGGTTCCAGCCAAGAAGTTAGTAGTTTATTGGCCATTTTGGGCTAATTTCTATCTCTTTCATTTCGCTACTATAAAAACCGCGTTTGCATGGTTTTGCGTACTGGGCAGTGCCGGTTACCTACGGTTAAATTATTCCCGGCTTCACTAAGTCTCCTCTTCAGTTTTTCCCTTGAAACTAGTCTAACTCTCAACCTAAGCACTCAAAAAGCATCTTACAGCCCAGCACTTGCACAGACCCAATAGCAAGCACTAATATACCCTGACACTGATTGCCCAGCAGGGCAAGGCTCTTTATTCACCCCTCACCAACCAAGTGATGAAGCAGCTCACCCTACTATTCAGGCATGACCAAAACGCAACTTCAGGTGCACTCTCCAGTCCAGCTGGTGAATCTGGGTATCCTGAGGCAATGTTACAATGGCCTCATGTACACAGAAAACCCTCTCCTCTTACCACAAAATACTAACATATGCAAGAGATGCAATTATACAGCCAAACTGGAAGCTAAGCTGTCTCCACCCAAGACTGGAACAGACAGTCAAGAGGAGAAAGCTGACACTTGCACCACACCTCCAGCCACACACAGACCTACTAAAACAGCACTGGCAAAAAATACACATACATACACAAAATGATACTCGGAGGCTCTAAATAAAAACCTACAAAAGCATCAGAGACCTCCAAAGCAGACACCCAAACAACTTGCACTTCCCGTCACAAACCAAACAACACATAAAACACAAAATTAGTGTGCCGCACAATCACAGCCCTTAAGGAGAAATAACATACCTAACACACTAGTAATAGGTGACTCTATAGTCAGACACACTGACGTCCCACTCACTAGGCTGGACAAGCAGAAGGTTGCTGTTAGCTGCCTGTTGACATCCAGAATCCGCCACATAACACAAGCACTCAGGTCACTCCAGAATAAGTACAAATATGACTCTATCATTGTTCGTGTTGGTGTGAATGACCCGAGACATACCTCCCTGGACTACATGAAAAGAGACATGGAAGAGCTCTTTGATCATGCAGCCCAGGCTGGTATGACCCTGACCCTGAGTAGCATCCTGCCCTCACCAAGAATGATACCACGCTAAAGGATAACACTGCCCAAGATGCAGAAACCTTTACAGATGCACTCAATGAGCACCTACAAGGATGCATGGATCGTGCCATCCCTAGCAAAACCAAGACTCACTCCTCTAAGAGAAGGAAACCAGTTTGGTGGACCCCTGCAATAAATAGGCTATGCAATAGAAGGAGGAAACTAGTTCAGAAAAAAAGCAAATCCCAAGAAGGAAAGACATACCTGATCAGTATCACTAAGAAACTAAGGTCCCTCATGAAATCATCCAAGACTAACTTCGAAAGAAAAATAGCCAAGGATTCAAAAGACAACCACAAAGCCTTCTTTAGCTATGTTAAGAATCTAAGTGGCAAATCTCAGATATGCACTGAACTAGTGCAAAATAGCACAAAATATACTGAACCTACTGATATTGCAAACATCCTGGCAGATAGATTCAGTGCCAACTTCACCACCCTCTCACCTCCAAAATGGCCCACAACAATACCGGAAAAGTGTAGTGTCCCAAAAATCATAGATGCATAGGTGAAAACAGCCCTTTCAAAAGTCAAAAACACAGTGTTAATGGGACCAGATGGTGTCCCAGGCTGCGTCTTGCAAGAACTACAGAACGAAATAACCCCCCACCTAAACACACTGTTCAAACTCAGCCTCCCCATAGGCTACATGCCCATAGAATGGCGCATGGCAATTGTTATTCCTCTCCACAAAGGAGGGGCCACAACTGACCCTGGTAACTATCGCCCCATAAGCCTGACTAGCCTGGTCTGCAAGGCTATGGAGCGCAACATCATGGAACTCATTAACAAAGACATTAGGAACCTCCAAACACTTGACCCGACCCAGTTTGGCTTTGTTAAGGGCAGATCATGCCTACTAAACCTGATTGACTTCTTCGAGACAGTCACCAAGGCCATAGACGAGGGAGGTTCACACAGCCTACCTTGACCTCGCCAAGCCTTTCGACACCATTCCGCACTCGGGTATTACAGAAAAACTCACCAGCCTGAACATAAACCCCTATGTCACAAGATGGGTTGCCAACTGGCTTACAGACAGAGCTCACATGATAAGAATAGTGGGCTCCAGGTCCGACTCTAAACCAGTCACAAGTGGTGTCCCACAAGGCTTGGTCCTGGGACCCCTACTGTTCAGCATATACTTCTCAGAAGTACAGGCAAACACAGGAGGACTATAGCTAACCAAGTTCACCAATGACTGCAAACTGGGAGCCATAATTGACTCTCCTGCTGACATGGACATCCTCCAAAAGGGCCTTACTGAGATGGACACCTGGTGTCAAAGTCATGGCCTCAAGCTAAATGCTAAAAAATGCATAGCCATCCCATTTGGGAAAAACAAAACACCCATGAATAACCACATAGGTGGCAGCCCCCTTAATACAGAAGAGGTAATAAGAGATCTGGAGACCCAGGTAGATATTAATCTCTCCTTTGACAATCATATTGCCAAAGTAGTTAGGAAATCCTTCTATGTGGCCCATCTAATTACTAAAGGGTTTGCATCTAGAAATAAAGAGGTTATAGTGCCCCTCTACTTGTCACTCATTAGACCCATTATAGAGGACACAATGCCCCATTTGGGATGTAGACACTTCCAACAGCTGGAAAGACAACAAAAGTACCTCACCAAGAGGATTACTGGCCTCAAACATATGTCCTATGCAGCCCGACTGAAAAATCTCTGGCTGTACTCAGTGGCATATTGCTTACTCAGAGGTGATCTCTGCCTGACTTACAAAGCCATGTCCAACTCAGAATTGATGGACATGCTCCACCTAAATAAATCCAAGTCACTGCGAGCCATGCGCTCTAGTGAGCTAAACCTCACCACAACAATAAATAGAACATGCTGGAGGGATAGATTCCTGTCACAGAGACTCTCCATGTTTTGGAACAAAATTCCAAATTACATCAGGCAGTGCCCCTCACTAACACTCTTCAAGAGAAACCTTGACAAGTGGATGGGTAACAGAAAATACACCCCTGGGATCACTTCATTGGCTCTGCTTGACAGAGGATCAGTTAATTAATCAATGGGGCGTTGAAAGCCGACACACTCTGGCTTGGTTTATAAATGCCCTCGGGCAGACAGCCTAGTACCTACCTATGAACCTATGAATTATTGAGAGAAGTTTGGTTTTAGGTTGAACCAATCAGTGGTGATGATTTTTTATTCAATTAAGCTTGTTTTGTTCTATATATATACATTTGTATCTTAGTATGGAACTTAGTTCTGATGAAGTCCTTTATGTATTGGGATGAAAGCCCTTAACTCTGTTTCAATTTTTTATTTTATGTTTCTGAAAACTCTGTTTTAACTTTTATTTTATTCTTGTGGAATAAATATATTTGGGATACTTGTGGCATTCTTTATTGCTGATATTTTTGGTTGGCAATTTTTTATGAAATGATTTTGGTATGTTAACCAGTTTTTGTTACTGTTTTTATTACCCAACAAACAAATTCATTGTTTTACTCTGTGTTGGGTTTCTCCTTGCCAGACCATTTTTCTGTGATGGGAAGCAGAGTGATAAGAGAGATGACATTCCACAAAATAATGCAGGATATGGGGAAAGGTCCCTAAAGGGTAGGAGAAAGGAGGGTGAAAATTATGACTGGGCAGATACATTGTGCTGTAAAGAGAGTAGTAAAAGAAAATTGTCCAAATGGAGATGATGCCATGCTGGAGGAGCATTCTTCTTTGGGAATTACAAAAAGGAAACAGTACTTATTATGTAAAGAAAGCAGGTTTTGTGTTAAAGAGCAGGAGGCAGAGCTCACCATATGAGCAAACAGGTTGATGAAAGTAAGAATATTCCAGGATGAGTGAAGCTACCTATTATCTACTGCTCAGTCTTTCATTTTGTTCATAGGTTCATATATTTATAGGTGTGTACTAGGCTAATGGCCCTGGAGCCTCTACAAGCCTAGCCCATAGGATTACCCTGGCATTGTGCCACCCGACCTTAGTTCTCAGTGTCTCTGTCGAGTAGAGCCACTGGAGTGATCCCCAGGGTCAATTTTCTATTTCCCATCCACTCATCAAGATTTCTGTTGAAGAGGGCCAATGAGGTGTTCTGTTTGACATGTATGGGAAGTCTGTTCCATAGCATGGGCAGTCTATGGGTTATGAACCTGTCCCTCCAGCACATTCTGTTGATTGTGGTAATGAGGTTGAGGTCTCTAGAGCATGTGGTGTGGAGGGATTGGGATTTCTTTAGATGTAGCATTTCTAAGAGAGCTGGGTCAGATGTGGCTTTGTAAGTCAAGCAGAGATCGCCTCTAACTAGGCGATATGAGACAGAGAATAGTTGGCGTTTTTTGAGTCTGTCCATATAGGACAAGTGTTTAAGGCCTAGGATCCTCTTTATGAGGTACTATTGTGGCCTCTCCAATTTTTGCAGGTGTCTGGTAAGGTGCATGCCAAATGGGGCATTGTACATGATGATTGGCCTAATGAGGGAAGAGTAGAGGGAGACAATTACCTCTTTCTTCCTGGATGCAAAGCCCTTAGTAATGAGATGTGCCACATAGAAGGACTTTCTGACCACAGTGCAATGTGGTGGTCAAAAGAGAGGTTGCTGTCAACCTGTGTTCCCAGATCTCTTATAATGCCTTCTGTGTTCAGTGGACTACCTTTGATGTGATAGTTCATGGGAACTGGGTTTTTCCCAAAGGGGATGACGACACATTTTTTGGCATTGAGCTTAAGGCCATGGTTCTGACACCAGTGTTGGTCTCAGTGAGGTCTTTCTATAGGATGTCAACATCACATGGGGAGTTAATAATGGCTCCCAACTTGCAATCATCTGGGAACTTTGTCAGCCAGAGTCCCTTTGTGTTGGCCTGGACTTCTGAGAAGTAGATACCAAACAGGAGAGGACCCAGGACTGATCCCTGTGGGAATCCACTCATGACTGGTCTGCAGTCTGACTTGGAGTCAGCTACTTTGACACTGTGGGTTCTATCTGTGAACCAGCTTGCAACCCACCTAGTGATATAGGGGTTGATGTCTAGCTTAGTGAGTTTTACTATGATTCCTGAGTGGGGAATGGTATCAAAGGCCTTGGTCAGATCAAAGTAGGCTGTATGAACCATCTTGCCTTCATCCACAGCTCGGGTGATTGACTGAAAGAAGTCAACCAAGTTGAGCAGGCATGATCTACCCTTCACAAAGCCAAACTGTATGGGATCCAGAGTTTGGAGATTCCCTGTATCTTTGTTTATTAGGTCCATGATGGAGCGCATGCTCCATATCTTTGCATATCAGACTTGTCAGGCTAATGGGGCGGTAGTTCCCAGGGTCTGTAGTCACTCCTCCTTTATGGAGAGGCATGACTGTAGCATAGGTAGGCTCATAGGTAGGTACTAGGCTATCTGCCCGAAGGCATTTATAAGCCTAGCCAGAATGTGTTGGCTTTCGCCACCCCTTTAAATTAGCTCCCTGTGCCTCTGTCCAGCAGAGCCACTGAAGCGATCCCCGAGGTAAACTTTCTGTTTCCCATCCACTCGTCAAGATTTCTTTTGAAGAATGTTAGTGAGGAGCTCTGCCTAATGTAGATTGGGATCTTGTTCCAAAGCATGGGAAGTCTCTGGGACAGGAATCTATCCCTCCAGTGCATCCTATTTATTGTTGTGGTGAGGTTTAGATCCCTAGAGCATGTGCCTCACAGAGCTAAGGTTTTCTTTAGGTGGAGCATGTCCATCAATTCTAGGTCGGACATGGCCTTGTATGTCAGGCAGAGATCACCTCTGAGTAGGTGGTATGCAACCGAGTACAGCTGTAATTTCTTCAGTCGAGCTGTATAGGGCATCTGTTTGAGGCCAGTGAGCCTCTTGGTGAGGTACATCTGTGGTCTTTCCAGCTGTTGAAGGTGTCTTGTAAGGTACATCCCAAATGGGGCTTTGTACTCTATGATGGGTCTGATGAGTGATGAGTAGAGGGGCACAATGACCTCTTTTGATGCAAACCCTTTTGTGATTAGGTGGGCCACATAGAAGGATTTTCTAACCACTTTGGCAATGTGATTATCAAAGGTGAGATTGCTATCTACTTGGGTCCCAAGATCCCTTATTACGTCTTCTGTATTTAGGGGACTACCACCTAAGTGGTAGTTTGTTGGTACTTTGTTTTTTCCAAAGGGGATGACTATGCACTTTTTGACATTTAGCTTGAGGCCATGCTTTTGACACCAGGTATCTGTCTCAGTGAGACCCTTTTGGAGGACGTCTGTGTCAGTGGAGAGTCAATTATAGCTCCTAGTTTGCAGTTGACTGCAAACTTGGTCAGCCATAGTCCTCCTGTGTTTGCCTGTACATCTGAGAAGTATATGCTGAACAGGAGGGGTCCTAAGACTGAGCCCTGGGGAACTCCACTTGTAACCGATTTAGAGTCGGACCTAGCTCCCGCAACTCTCACCATGTGGGTTCTGTCCGTGAGCCAGTTGGCAACCTATCTTGTGACGTAGGGGTTTGTGTTCAGGCTGGTAAGCTTGTCTATAATACCAGAATGGGAATGGTGTTGAATGCCTTTGCGAGGTCTAGGTAGGCTGTGTGTTCCACCTTTCCCTCATCTGTAGCCTTGGTAACTGTCTCAAAGAAGTCCACCAGGTTTAGGAGGCATGATCTGACCTTAACAAAGCCAAACTGGGTAGGGTCCAGTGCTTGGAGGTTCCCAATGTCTCTGTTAATGCATTCCATGATGATGTGCTCCATAGCCTTGCAGACCAAGCTAGTCAGGCTTATAGGGCAATAGTTCCCGGGGTCTGTTGTGGCTCCACCTTTGTGGAGTGGAATAACCGCTGCTGTGCACCACTCTGTGGGTACGTAACCTGTGGAGAGGCTGAGTTTGAACAGTGTGTTTAGGTGAGGGGTTAGTTCATCTTTGAGCTCGTGTAGGATGCAGCCTGGGTCACTGTCCGGTCCCATTGATGCAGTGTTTTTGGCTTTGGAGAGGGCTGTTTTATCCTGAGTGTCTGCGATTTCAGGGACTCTACATTCTTCTGGTATGGTTATGGGCCCTCTTGGGGGTGAGAGGGGGGTGAAGTTTGTGCTGAACCTGTCTGCCAGAATGTTGGCGATATCGGTCGGTTCAGTGTATTTTGTGCCATTCTGCACTAACTCTGAGCAGATCTGTGCATTGCCACTCAGATTCTTGACATAGCTAAAGAATGCCTTGTGGTTATCTTTGGACTCCTTGGCAATTTTTCTTTCAAAGCTCGCCTTGGATGATTTTATGATTGATCTTAGTTTCATGCTGATACTGATCAGGGATGTCTTCCCTTCTTGGGATTTTACTCTTTTCTGTACTAGTTTCCTCCTTCTGTTGTATAGCTTGTTTATGGCAGGACTCCACCAGACTGGTTTCCTTTTCTTGGAGGAGTGAGTCTTGGTTTTGTTTGGGATGGCATGATTCATGCATTCTTGTAGGTGCCCGTAGAATGCATTAGTAAAGAAGTTTTCAGCTTGGATAGCATTATCCTTCAGCATGGGGGCTTTGAAACTTTCCACCTCGGTCTTAAGTAACGTGAAGTTTGCTTTTGAAAAGTTTTTCACGGTGGTTTTCTTGTCCGGGGGTGGGGGCGGAATGTGGATATCCAAAGTGATTTGTTTATGGTCAGATCTAACCAGCGAGTGGTTGAGCTCTGGTGTGGAACACTGGTCGCCCATGTTGGTGATGACCAGGTCCAATATGTTGTCACCTCTGGTGGGAGTGTTGACCAGTTGAACCAGGGTGTTTGAGTTTATAAATTCTAGGAAATGTTGGGCAAGGGAGTTAGTACTTGAGTAGTTCTCCCAGTTAATGTTTGGATAATTGAAATCACCCAATATTAGGGTGTTTGGTAGGACCTTTATGTTTCCCAGTGTTTCCAGGAACGTGGAATGGGGGTCCTGGGACATGGTGGGTGATCTGTAGCAAGCTACAATTTGAATTGCAGTTTTGCCCATTGTTAGTTGCACGTGGATAATCTCTGAAGCATCATGCTGTGCCACTAACCTGGAGGTGTGGGTATCCTTGATGAATGTGGATATGCCCCTGCCTTTTGTATTTTGGTTTGGGTTCTGTGGCCGGAATGTATGGTATGAGTTGTAGCCTGGTAGTGTTGGGGGAGCTCTCTGGAGCCTTAAACCAGATTTCTGTTACTGCACATATATCAATTTTCTCCATACTGAGGAGTGCCTCGAGTGCGTGCATTTTGAGGTTCAGACTTCTGGCATTGAGTAGCACTACCCTCAGTTTTTTGTTACTTGTGCTATTTATGGCGGTAGGTTTGTTTTTTGAGCCTTGCCAAAAAAGGCACTATGGGGGTGGCAAGGGCCTTGGTCAGTATTCGAAAGACTAAGGGTGACAGGTGCAAGCCGTCTCTAACGAAGCAGCGTGGCTTGTCGAGCATGTCATCCCAGGCAAACAGACACTGGATCCCCTTTGAATGACACCAGAAACTTAGCCAATTGTTGAAATTGAGAATTGTTTTCTTTATACCGTGGTATCATTCTTGGTGAGGGCAGGATGCTACTCAGGGTCAGGGTCATACCAGCCTGAGGTGAGGCTGGGATTGAACAGGGCACACAGGTGAGGTGCCAGTTCACTCTTTAGTTCATGTAGAACACAACCAGGGATATAGTGCGCCATTTGGTAGGGACAAAGCCTGAGGTGAGGTGCCAGTTCACTCTGTAGTTCATGCAGAACACAACCAGGGATATTGTCAGGTCCCATAGAAGCTGTATTCTTGGTCTTGGAAAGTGCTGTTTTAACCTGTGCAACAGTAATACTGGGTGCCTGGCAATCTACTGGTATTGTGATTGGTCCTTTGGGGGGAGAGGGGTAAAATTGGCACTGAATCTGTCAGCCAGTATATTAGCTATATCTGTTCATAGGTTCATAGGTTGGTACTAGGCTATCGGCCCTAGGGCCTATACAAGCCTAGCCATAACAATTCCCTGGCTATTTCTTCCCACACTATTTACTTCCCTGGACCCCTGTCTAGCAGGGCGACTGACGTGATCCCCGGGGTGAATTTCCTTTCTCCCATCCAATCATCAAGGTTCCTTTTGAAGAGGGTCAAAAAGGCGCTCTGCTTGACATGTATGGGCAGTCTATTCCAGAGTCTGGGGAGTCCCTGGGTCAGGAACCTATCCCTCCAGCATGTTTTGTTTATTGTGATAACAAGGTTTAGATCCCTGCAGCGTGTGGCTCTGAGGGATTGGGATTTCTTTAAGTGTAGAATGTCCAACAGCTCTGGGTTTGACATGGCCTTGTATGTTAAGCAGAGATCGCCTCTGAGTAGACGATATGCGACAGAGCACAGCTGGAGTTTTTTAAGGCAGTCAGCATAGGGCATCTGCTTTAGGCCTGTGATTCATTTAGTGAGGTATTTCTGCGGCCTTTCCAGTTGTTGCATATGTCTTGAGAGGTACATACCAAACAGGGATTTGCATTCTATAATGGGTGTAATGAGGGATGAGTACAGTGGGACAATGACCTCCTTTTTCTGTATGAAAAGCCCTTAGTGAGGTGTGCCACATAGAAGGATTTCCTGACTTTTGTGGCGATGTGGTTATCGAAGGTGAGACCACTGTCCACCTGTGTCCCTAAGTCTCTTATCACACTTTCGGTGTTTAGTGTACTGCCACCTATGTGGTAATTCACAGGTACATGTTTTTTCCCAAAGGCGATAACTATACATTTCTTGGCATTGAGCTTGAACCCATGGCTCTGGCACTAAGCATCTGTTTCTGTAAGGCCCTTTTGTAGAGTATCCACATCATTTGGGGATTCAGTAATGGCTTCCGGTTTGCATTCATCTGCAAACTTTGTTATCCGGAGTCCCTTAGTGTTGGCCTGTACTTCAGAGAAGTAGATGCCAAAGAAGAGTGGTCTCAGGACTGAACCCTGAGGTACTCCACTTGTCACTTGTCTGGAGCTGGATTTGGAGTAGGCTACTTTTACAGTGTGGGTTCTGTCAGTAAGCCACTTGACAACCTATCGAGTGACATAGGGATTAATGCCCAGCTTAGGTAGTCTATTTATGATTCCAGAGTGGGGGATGGTGTCAAAGGCCTTGGCTATGTCCAGATAGGCTGTGTGGACCACCTTACCCTCATCCACGGCTCTGGAGACTGATTCAAAGAAGTCAATCAGGTTCAGGAGACAAGATTGGCCCTTCACGAACCCAAACAGGGTGGGGTCCAGTGTTTGAAGTTTGCCAATGTCTTTGTTTATAAGTTCCATGATAATGCATTCCATCGCCTTGCAGATCAGGCTCGTTAGACTGATGGGGCGGTAGTTCCCAGGATCCAAGGTGGATCCCCCCTTGTGGAGTAGGATAACTGTAACTGTGCGCCACTCAGTGGGCATGAAGCCTGAGGTGAGGCTATGATTAACCATGACACTTAGGTGAGGTGCCAGTTCATTTTGTAGTTCATGTAATACACAGCCCAGGATGTCATCTGGTCCCGTGGATGCTGTATTCTTAGCTTTGGAGAGTGCGTTTTTTACCTGTGTGGCCATTATTACTGGAATTTGGCAATGTTCCGGTATTGAGATGGGCCGTTTAGGGGGTGAGAGAGGGGTGAAATTGGTACTGAATTGATCTGCCAGGATATTGGCAATATCCTAGGGATCAGTATATTTAATGCCATTCTGTTGTAGCTCAGAGCAGATCTGAGCATTGCCATTTACATTCTTGACATAGTTATAGAATGCCTTGTGGCTGTCTTTGGAATCTTTGGCAATTTTATTTTCATAACTAGCTTTGGAGGATTTTATGAGGGATCTCAGCTTCTTACTGAGGCTGGTAAGGGAGTTTTTGCATCCTGGGATTTTCCTCTTTTCTGCAACAGTTTTTTCCTTTTGTTGTAAAGTTAGTTTATGGCAGGGGACCACCAGATTGGCTTCCTTTTTTTGGAGGAGAGCATCTTGGTTCTATTTGGGATGGCACAATTCATGCATGAGTGGATGTGCTTGTACAGTGCCGTAGTGTAGGATTCGGCACTCAAACTTTCAGTTCCCATCTGCATGGGTGTCACTTCTGACTTGAGTAGCATGAAGTTGGCTTTGGAGAAGTTTTTTATGGAGGTTTCCTTACTGGGGAGTGGGGGTGGGATGCGAATGTTAAGGATGATTAGCTTATGGTCAGACCTGACCAACGAGGGGGTCACCATAGGTGTGGAGCATCGATTTCATGTTGGTAATGACCAGGTCTAGGATATTGTAGCCCCTGGTGGGACTATGGATTAGTTGATCCAGGGCGTTGGAATTTATGAATTCCAAGAACCATTGGGCAAAGGTGTTGGTACACAAGTAGTTTTCCCAGTTAATGACAGGGTAGTTGAAATCACCCAGTATTAGAGTGTTTGGTTGTATCTTAATATTTTCCAGTATGTTTAGAAAGGTGTAGTGAGAATCTTGAGGCGTGGTGGGGGATCTGTAGCAAGCTACAATTTGGATTGCAGTCTTACCTAGTGTTAGTTGCACCTGGAGAATTTCAGACGCATTGTTTTGGGCAACTAGCCTGGTGGTGTGAATATCCTTGGTGAATATGGACACTCCTCAAACTTTAGTGTTTTGGTCCTGGTTTGGTGGCCGAAAAGTGTGGTAAGAGTTGTAGCCTGGTATTGCTGGAGTGCTCTCTGGAACCTTGAACCAGGTCTCAGTTACTGCACAGATATCGATGTTCTCCATTTTTAGGAGTGCCTCGAGAGAGTGCATTTTGAGGTTTAGACTTCTAGCATTGAGTGGCATTACCTTCAGAATTTGCATGCTTGTAACTGTTATGGTGGTGTTTTTTTCCTGTGAACTTTGCCTAAAAAGGCACTATAGGGGTGGCAAGAGCCTTAGCCAGTAACCTGAATCCCAGGGGTGACAGGTGCAGACCGTCTCTGGCAAAGCATCGTGGTCTGTCAGTAATGTCTTCCCAGGTAGACAGATACTGGATCCCCTTTGAATGACACCAGAAGCTTAGCCAATTGTTGAAGTCAATCATTTTGTCCTTATATTGTGGTATCATTCTGGGCAAAGGCAGGATGCTACTCAGGGCTAGGGTCATACCTGCTTGGGCCACATGATCCGATAGCTCTTCCATGTCCCTTTTCATGTAGTCCAGGGAGGTATGTCTCAAGTCATTCACTCCCACATGGACAATGACTGAGTCATATTTGTACTTGTTGTGGAGTGACTTGAGAGCATGCGTTATGTGGCGGACCCTGGCACCCGACAGGCAGCTGTCTGTAATTTTCTCTTTGTTCAGCCTTGTGAATGGGACATCAGTGTGCTTGACTATAGAATCACCTATGACTAAAGTGTTAGGTACATTGTCTTGCCTTAGGGTCTGTTGCTGGGTGGCACACCGGTGTTGTGAGCTATGTGACACTTTGGTTGTGATTGGTGTTTGTTTGCATTTCAGCTTCGGAGGTCCTTGTTGCTTGGGCAGGTTACATTTAAGGGCCTCCACATATGTGGATTTAATTTTGCTATGTGTTGGTGGTGTGGATTTAGAAGGGCTATATGTTGTTGAGGTGTAGTGCGGGTGTTAACCTTCTCCTCTTGACTGCCTAGCACAATCTTGGGTGGAGAGTGCTTTGCTTCCAGTTTGGCAATGTATGTGCATCTTTCACAGGTTGTAGTGTTGGGTGGTAGGAGGAGAGGATTGTCTGTGTACATGAGGCAACTGCTGCATTGCCCAAGTACGCCCAGATTCATTAGGTGGACAGGAGAAATCACGGGAAGCTGACCCTTGGACATGCCTGGTTTGGTGCTTTTTTTGTAAAGTACAGGAGCTGTTTTCCCTTGCCTTAGCAAGGTACTTTGCAATTATAGGCTGTTTAGTGCCTATGATTAATTTCTCCTTATTAACAAGGAGAGTTGAGTGCTTGTATCAGTTTAAGGCTTCCTAGTGCTTTCCAACAGGTATTAGAGCAGGTGCTAGTCACAGGGATGCTTAAAGGTAAGAAGAAAAAAAATGGTTTATCCTAAACACTTATTTATTTATTTATTTACAGTTTGATGACCACTGGGCTCAAAGAGCCGGTTTTCAGTGGAGGCCCGGGGAGAAAAGCTCCATTAATACATAGTACAAGCTCCATAATATGAAGTACAATACATAGTGGAAACAGAAACAAACTAAGCAAATTTTACATACAAAATAGCAAAAACTAAACAAAAGTTAAACAGCAGCTTGGAGAAGGATGTAAAGCATATTTACGTTTAGTGGTTGAGAACAGTAGTACAAGGTTAAATTAATACAGAGATTTAAATCATCTGAGAATGATATAGAAGTAACATTAGCATGGATGAGTTCTTTATGCATGAATATTAGCATGAGTTAAATTAATACAGAGGTTTAAATCCTCTGAGAGTGGTACAGAGGTAGCATTAGCATGAAGGCAGTACATAGGGTTAATCAATAGTGAGCAAGGAAGAACAAACTTTGTGTATTATAAAGTATTTATGTATTAAGCAGGTTAGGTAGGTGGAGTGCAATTGCATTTCCATTTTTGGGAGAGGTAAGAATGCAGCTGGGTTTTGAAGTGTTCAGAGTTCTCAAAAATTCTTAGAGATGGAGGGAGAGAATTCCACTTTTTGGTGATGGAAAAGGATAGGAGAAGCAGACCAGCGGGACGGTTTGGTTTATAAACAGAGATTAGATTTTGGTGGGTAGATCTTAGAGTTCTGTTTGGGGTGTATAATGTTAAGATCTTTGTTAGTGCTGGGCATATAGTTGGTTTGAAAATAAGCTTGTGAATGGTGATGAGTTGGAGGTAGTCAAGGTAGTTTGGGAGTTCTAGCCATTGCAGCTGGTGGAAAGGTTTACAGTGGTGAGTGGAGTATTTGGAAGTGGTGGCGAATTTTGAGATTTTATTGTAACAGGATTCTAGTTTAGAAGAGATGGAGGAAGATAGGTTGGTTAATAGGGAAGCACCATACATTAGTGAAGGTAGTAAGATGGTAGTGGCAAGGGTCTGTCTTGTTGAGGGGAGAGGAAGTGGGAGTTTCTGTACAGCATGCCAAGTTTCTGATGGGTTTTCTTTATATTTAGCTGAATATGGGTATCGAATTTTAGGTGTTCATCAATAGTAACTCCAAGAAGTTTAGCAAAAGGGACAACTTCTATACTGGAGTTGGCAAGGCTTGTAATATTGAAAGAGGTTTTGTCTAGGCGGATAGAGTTTGAGGGAGAAAATAGAAGGATCTTTCATTTGTTGGCATTCTAAGAGAGGTGATTTTGGAGCATCCAGTTCTCAGTAGTTGAGAAGGCAGATTGAGTTTTTGTTTAGAGCTCAGTGAGGTTTGATGCAGAGCAAACTAAAGTTGAGTTATCTGCATATTGTACTATCTTAGTGTTAGGAATGGCTGTGTGGAAATCATTAATGAAGATATTGAAGAGCACAGGGCCAAGAATGGATCCCTGGGGTACCCCGGTTGGAGTGGGAAGGAAGGCTGAGGTGCCAGTCTTCCATTTTACTGCCTGAGATCTGTCAGACAGGTAGCTGCTGAAACAGGTAATGGTGTTTTTTGAGAGGTTAAGATTGGAAAGCTGGTGAAGAAGGTGGGTATGGGAGACTGTGTCAAAAGCCTTGGAGAGGTCAGGGAGGACTGTGGATACTAGTTCTCCTGAGTCATGGGCATGGTTTATGATGTCTAGAAAAGAGAGAAGAGCTGTTATTGTGCTATGGCCAGGACGGAACCCATGTTGTGTTGGGGTGAGGAGTTGGTTATGTGTAATGAATGGTATGAGCTGGAGGTGGATGCATTTCTCAAGAATTTTTGAAATAGGGGAGAGAATCGCTATGGGTCAGAAGTTGGAGATGTTATTATTTTTGCCTCCTTTATGGAGGGGTAGGATAAAGGCTGCACACCACAGTTTGGGGACATATGATCCTTGTATGGATCTGTTCATCAGTATGTTAATGGGGATGGTGATGCTGTCTGCTCCAATTCTTAAAAAAGAATGAGGGGATATTGTCAGGGGCATTGGAGCAAGGCTTAAGTTTAGAGAGAAGTTTTTTTTATATATGAGGTGGGGATGGGTTTGAGGTGGAATATGGGAGGTGAGTTTGTGGTGGAAGGTTGGGCAGAGCGTTTGATTTGGGGAGAGGTGTTGTTGTTTGGGAATGTTTTAGTGAGTTCTGCTATAGAGTTAGTAAAGAAGGAGTTGAACAGAGTAGCTATTTCTGGGTCAGATTTACTAGTGTCAGGGCAAGGGTTGTTTTTGGTGCCTGGGTTGAGAAGTGAGTTGATGGATTTCCAGAACTGCTTGGGGTTAGAGGAGTGGTTAGAGGAGTGGTTAGACTGGAGTTTGATATAGTATGCTTTTTTGTCTTGTATGATACATTTTTTGGCTAAGTTGTGGAGTAGTTTATATTTAAGAAGGGTGTCAGGGTCCCTATTACGATGGTAGAATTTACAGGTCTTGTTCCTTTGTTGCATAAGTGTTTTGATATCTTTACTAAGCCAAGGGGTGTAATTGTTTTTTATACATTTTATTCTTGGAGGGGCTTGGGAGTTAAGAGTGTCTAAGAAGGTTGAGTTGAAGAATTCGACAGCACTGTCCAGAGTTAGAATTTTTAGAGTGTCCCAATTTATCAGTTTGAGATAATTGGAAAAAGTTGTAGGGTTAACGTTGTTGAGATTCCGAGTATGGATATATTGGTGTAGATGAGGAGAGGTGGGGGTTGCTCTATGGATGAAGGCTGGTAAGTGATCACTGATAGAGTCTGGTAAGGTGCCAGTGTGGGAGATTTTGTTTGGGTGGGAGACAAGGATCCAGACCAGTATGGAGCCTGGGGGGTTATTTTTATTAGGTCTGGTTATAGAATTTGTGAGTTGAGTGAAATTACATAGATTGATTGAAATGGTGGGGTTATTGGCAGTAATTTTGTTCCAGTCAATGTTCACATGTCCTAGGATGTATGTCTCAAGCTTGATATTATATGAAATCCATAGAAGAATTTCCTCAAATGTGTTAAGATTGTTTCCAGGGGGGTATAGAGGGATATAACACAAATGCTTTTCTAGTTATTTAGTTTGAGATTTCCTATGACTAGTTCAGTGTTGTTGAACTGTGGAATAGAATTTTGGTAGGGAGTGATGAAAGGTAGGATAGAGTAGATTAAGGCTACTCCTTCACCCTTCTTTTTTAGGCGGTCTTGTCTAAGTACTTGAAACCCAAGGGGAAGTATTTCAGAGTCTGAAATGTTGGGTTTAAGCCATGTCTCAGAGACAGCTGCTATGTCAGGTTGGGTATGGGATAGCCAAGTGTGGAAGTGGGCTAATTTGTTTCTTAGACTCTAGGTACTGATGGTCAAGATCTTAAGGTATTTAGGGTTGGTATTATGGGTGGTAATGGGGGGGACATGGATTGCTGCTGGTTCTAGGTCCTGGGTTGGGGTGTATGTCTCCTGCTAGGCATAGGTAGTTAAATGAGAATGACAGCAGTGGTTTGGATTTGCTCCTTGAGTTTGGTGGGAGGTACAATAGTGCTTTGGGAATATGACGTTTCATTGAGGAGGATAGGATTTTTAGTTTAAAGCAGAGAAATGGGTTTGGAAGCACTAGGGTGGAGGATATAGTGTGGAAATGAAATGTGGCAGAGTTATGATGTGCATTAGAGGTGATGGTGGGGTGAAGAGGGGATAGGAAAGAAGGGGTAGTTTGTAAGAGGAATAGGAGTTAGCATGGTATAGAGGTATTAGGAGTAGTAGGCTAAGGGAAAGGATGAGAGTGGTTTGAAGAGACATGGTGTGCTTTAGGTATAATGGAATAGTTGGGGTTAGGTGTTGAGGACGTAATATGATTATCGGTGGCAGTGTAGGAGGGAGGAGTATGGAAGTGTACCTAGAGGTTTAAGGATTAGGGATGGGGAAGGGATGAGAGCGTATTGGAGGATGGGAGGGTAGAGGATTGTGACGAGATGAGATTGGATTGGGTGAGAGGACTTATGGCTAGAATAAGTGTAGGAGCACTGGGGGTGTGTGGGAATTGGGGGTAGGGTAGGGGAGTGGAGTGAGCCCGCAGGGCAAATGGAGTGTGTAGAGCCAAGGAGAAGGAAGAAGGCAAGACTGTGAAGAACAATCAGTGGTTAGGTATGTAAGCTCAGAGGTAAGGAAAGTATGGAGAATGTAGCACTTGTTTACTGTAGTTGTATGCATCACATAACACAAGTCTCCAGCCAAATTCTTTGTAAGCATGACAACATATCCAGCAAACAGTTTATGAAGTAAAAGCAGTCACAGCTTCAGTTACTCCCTTAGACTATTGTGAGCATAACAGCATATGTAACAGTAAACAGTTTCTGTAGTAAAAGCGATCAGTACATCAGTTAGATCCCTAGACTACATAAAGTTAGCTAAGTACTTCAGTTGGAAAACATAAACATGCCTGTTAAGCCAGGTGCACCACAAACATTTGAGAAGAGCTTAAAGACTTGCAGGCACTTACTTGCAGGTGTGCACACTGAAAAGGGTCTAGGGAAGCTTCATCACCACAAGCAGGCCAAAAGATAACTTTCTAAATGGCGCCGCTCAGGGAGACCCACTAATATAGACTAGTGAATGTGCATGGGGGAGGAAGGAGATACAAAATGGAGGAAGGTATACCCAGAAAAAGCAGGTAGAGATCTGTCCCGCCCCCTCACAGAAGACTGCAAAGAAAAACAATCAACATAAGAAGTGGACACCTTTGAGCTGTAATGTAAGTGTAAGCAAGGAAGAGGTAGAAGCAGGAAATTAGCAGTGTAAGCAGTTAGTTGGAGAAACACTACTTTATGGCCTTGATGTGCAAGTAATACAAAATAATGTAAATCTATCTGGGGTCAAAATACACAAAGTAAATAGTATTTGCCTTACTTTACAAGTATTCAGTGTGGAGGCAGATCTATTTAGGACAAGATAAAACAATTATATTGTTAAGTTATGCCACCCAGTGGCAATAAACAAAGCTATAGTTGCCGGGGGGGGGGGGCCTTGCAGGTGTTCACGCTGGCCAAAACAATGTTTAAAAATGAACAAATGTGCTGTAAAAGGAAATGTAATTAACCAGTCACAATGTTTAAAACATAACTGTTAAGGACCACATCTGCTAATAACAAGAACTGTAAATATCCGGTCACCTATGCAGACTTGTCTGGCAGGTACCCTTATTAAAAGTGTTATTCTTGGCTTGCAATAACTGAAGGGAGAAACCGGAGCGTAGCAGTGGTTTTATCTAGCAATGTTGCAGTTGTTGGGTGGGGGGGACCCGAGCTGCGATGATGCAGGTAGACCAAGTGTGCTATGCAGGCTTGTCTGATAGGTATCCTTATTAAAAGTGTTATTCTTGGCTTGCAATAACTGAAGGGAGAAACCAGACTGTAGCAGTGGTTTTATATGACAATGTTGCAGTTGCTGGGGGAGGGTACCCGAGCTGCGATGATGCAGGTAGACCAAGTGTGTTTCAGATGTGCTCACTGAAAAGGGTCTGGGGAAGCTTCCTCATCACAAGCAGGCCAAAAAAACACTGCACTGTGCATTAGATAAGTTAGATGTGAAAGTAGGTAAAAAGTTTTACATGTCTATAAAGTTAAGTTTTAGTGGAGAGTCACTATTTTTAAAACAGCAAGATAGATTGAAAGGGGGTGGTCACTTTCGTATTCTGGTACTATGGAATACAGTAGGATGGCCAATAAGTGTAAATAGCTGAAGGGGAGTGATTTCACAAAATGATAATTTTGTGCTTACTCACACAACCCATTGAAAGCAGAGGAAATGAGATACATGGTCAAATTAACATAAGAGGCAGGCAACTAGAAAGTCAGTGGTATTTAAGAACATGACAGTAAATGGGTGGGTGGCTGGGAAAAAAATTCTGCCGGACTCAAAAGAGACAGAGCTGTGGTCTCTTTTAAAGTTTTAATATGTAGTTAAAGGCAGAAAATAAGTAAAACACAAGGTAAAGAAAACAAATCACAGTATTCAAAATATAAAAAGGCAATAAAGTAATACAAAATACAACAAATAAAAACCAAGCTAACCTTTCCTACACAGCAAAGTGTAGCAGAGTCTGGTGAGCTTTTCTAGTAAAGCTCTGAAATGTTTTATTTTACCCCTTAAATAGAAGGTTTAGTTCTTAGCTCCACCCCCTCAGTTCACAAATGATTAACCTTAAGTGACCTCTTCTATCTTATGTATGCGTCCTTAATTGTAGGAGGTACCACTGTGCAGTAGCTCAGAGCAAATCTGGGTATTACCATGGAGATTCTTTACATAACTATAGAAGGCCTTGTGGTGTTCTTTACTAAATGCTGCAATTCTATTTTCATAGGTAGCTTTAGAGGACTTGATGAGGGATCAAGATTTATTGTTGAGGCTGATAAGGGAGTTTTTCCAGTCTTGGGACTTCACCTTATTCCGCATCAGTTTTCTCCTTCTGTTGTAGAGTTTGTTTATGGCAGGAAATCACCAGATTGGCTTCCTTTTTTTGGAGGAGAGCATCTTGGTTCTATTGGGTATGGTGAGATCCATGCATTTGTGTACGTACGTGTTCATACAGTGCACTGGTGTATGATTTGGTGGTCACGCAACTATTCTCCATTTGCATGAGTGCTGTGAAGTTGTGAAGTTAGCCACCTCTGATTTTGGGAGCCCAAAGTCAGCTTTGGAGAAGTTTTTATGGTGGTTACCTTTGCAGGGGTCGGGGGTGGGAGGGATGTGCATTTCCAAGATGATTAGTTTGTGGTCAGATCTAACCAGGGAGGAGTTGACTATTGGTGTAGAGCAATGGTCGCTTATGTTAGTTATGACCAGGTCAGGGATGTTTCTACCTCTAGTGGGGGTAAGAACGAGCTGGTCCAGGGCATTGAAATTAATGAATTCCAGGAAACGTTGGGCAAGTGTACTGGTACATGAGTAGTTTTCCCAGTTAATAGAGGGGTAGTTGAAGTTGCCAGTATGAGAGTGTTAGGTTGGACCTTAATATTCTCCAGGGTGCTTAGGAACAGGGAGTGTTAGTCTTGGGACATGGTTGAGGACCTATAACAGGCTACAACCTGAATCGCTGTCTTACCCAATGTTAGCTGCACCTGAAGAATCTCTGGTGCGTTATGTTAGGCTACCAGTCTGGAGGTGTGCGAATCCTTTATGAATATGGAAACACCACTGCCTTTGGAGCTTTGGTCCAAGTTCTGGGGCTAAAAGGTGTGGAATGAATTATAGCCTGGTAGTGCAGGGGTGCTTTCTGCTGCCTTGAACCAGGTCTCTGTTACAGCACAAATGTCGATGTTCTCCATTTTAAGGAGTGCTTCGAGCGAGTGCATTTTGAGATTTAGACTTCTAGCATTGAGCAGCATGACCCTCAGATTGCATTTATTTGTAGCTGTTACGGTGTTATTCTGGTCTTTGGAACACCACCTAAAAAGGCACTAGAGGGGTGGTAAGAGCCTTGGCCAGTATCCAAAACCCCAGGGATGACAGATGCAGGTCATCTTTGGCAAAGCATTAAGGTCTGTTAATCATGTCATCCCAGTCAGACAGATACTGGATCCCCTTAGAATGACACCAGAAACTTAGCCAGTTGTTGAAATCAATCATTTTCTGCTTGTACTGTGGTATAATTCTGGGTGATGGTTGGATCCTGCTCAGGTCTAAGGTCATACCCATCTGGGCTACATAATCCGAGAGCTCCTCCATGTCTCTTTTCATGTAGTCCAGGGAGGTATGCCTCAGGTCATTCACAACCACATGTACAATGACAAAGTCATATTTGTATCTGTTGTTGAGGGACCTGAGTGCATGCATTATGTGGTGGTGTAACACGATAGGAAGATAGCTGCAGAATTATATGTTTTTTGTGGGGAGGGCAGTATGTGATTTTTAAGCAATTACTGAAAGCAGTTTGGTTTTAGGTTGAACCAATCAGTGGTGATGATTTATTATTCAGTTAAGCTTTTTTTGTTCTATATATACATTTGTATCTTAGTATGGAATGATGAAGTCCTTTATGCATTGAGATGACAGTGCTTAACTCTGTTTCAATTTTTTTATTTTATGTTTTTGAAAATTCTTTTTTAACTTTTATTTTATTCTTGTGGAATAAATATATTTGGGATACTTTTGGCATTTTTTAATCACTGATATTTGCAATGTTTGACTAGGCAGCCACGGTGGTGCAGTGGTTAGCATTGTCACCTCACAGCAAGAGGTTCTCCGGTTCGATCCTCAGCTGGGGTGCCTTCTGTGCGGAGTCTGCATGTCCTCCCTGTGGTCACGTGGGTTTCCTCTGGGTGCTCTGGTTTCCTCCCACATCCCAAAGACATGCAGTAGGTGGATTAGACACTCTAAATTGGCCCTAGGTGTGAGTGTGTGCATGTGTGTGTGCCTTCTGTGGAAGGCTGGGTGCCAAGCTGGCAACTCAACACTGTAAAACTTCATTGCCAATCATGAGTGGACAGGTGATCCACTGTGGCGACCCCTAACCAGGAAAAGAAGAAGAAGAATTTGTGATGTTTGACTGGTTTTGGTTAGCAAATTCTTTGGAAAAATTTTGGTATGTTAACCAGTCTTTATTACTGTTTTTATTACCCAACAAACAAATTCATTGTTTTACTTTGTGTTGGGTTTCTCCTTGCCAGACAATTTTTCTATGATGGGAAGCAGAGTGATAAGAGAGAAGACATTCCACAAAATAATACAGGATATGGGGAAAGGTCCCTAAAGGGCAGGAGAAAGGAGTGGGAGAATTATGACTGGACAGATACATTGTGCTGTAAAGAGAGTAGTAAACGAAAACCAAGAAAATTGCCAAATGGAGATGATACAAAGACTTGGTAGAGAAAACCACTTTATAAAGCAAAGCTTATTATACATCCCACTCATGGTAATGTTTTTAAGTTTAAAGTATCAGCCACTTGTATTACATCTTCTGTGGTCTATTTGGCTACATGTGTCTCCTGTCCTTCGTTCTACGTGGGTAAGACTACCCGTAAATTGAAGGAGCGTATTACTGAACATAAATCGGAGATTAGGAGATGCTACGATAAGAATGCCTTGTATAAACATATATCTATTTTTGGTAATGAACATAAATTTAAGTTTAGGGTGATCGATATTGTATATCCTACATTAAGGGGTGGTGATATCAATAACCACTTAGAGACTAAGGAATATGAATGGATATTGAGACTTGCTGCTGATTCACCACCAGGTTTGAACAGTATGGTTAGCCTTAAACCGATACTAGTTAAACTACAAAATACCAAATTGTGATGTAATTGTTCATGAATTATGTATGTTATATAGGATAGACTTTTATGCTCTAAAGTTTTGTAATATATTTACACTCTGTGTTTTATATTCTGTATTTTATTTTGTTATTGTGGTCACATGATTTCTTTTGGCTGCTGATCATGTGACTGATGACCTGTATTTAAAGTGTGAAATGTTTGATGCTATGTTTTAGTATTGAAGAAGGGTTCTGCCCGAAAGCTTTGCTTTATAAAGTGGTTTCCTCTACCAAGTCTTTGTGTTATATCAGTTTTGCAACTTGTTTTTTCTTGTCAAATGGAGATGATGCCATGCTGGAGGACCATCCTTTTTTGGGAATTACAAAAAGGAGACAGTACTTATTATGTAAAGAAAGCAGGTTTTGTGCTAGAGAGCAGGAGGCAGAGCTCACCATATGAGCAAACAGGTTGATGAAAGTAAGAATATTCCAGGATGAGTCAGGCTACCTATTATCTGTTGCTCAGTCTTTCATTTTTTTTCATAGGTTCATATATTTATAGGTGTGTACTAGGCTAATGGCCCGGGAGCCTTTACGAGCCTAGCCCATAGGATTACCCTAGCATCATGCCACCCAACCTTAGTTCCCAGTGCCTCTTTCGAGTAGAGCCACTGGAGTGATCCCCAGGGTGAATTTTCTACTTCCCATCCACTCATCAAGATTTCTTTTGAAGAGGGCCAGTGAGGTGCTCTGTTTGACATGTATGGGAAGTCTATTCTATAGCATGGGCAGTCTCTGGGTTATGAACCTGTCTCTCCAGCACGTTTTGTTGATTGTGGTAATGAGGTTGAGGTCTCTCACTGTCTCTGGGGCATGTGGTGCAGAGGGATTGGGATTTCTTTAGATGTAGCATTTATAACAGAGCTGGGTCAGACATGGCTTTGTAAGTCAAGCAGAGATCGCCTCTAAATAGGCGATATGAGACAGAGAATAGTTGGAGTTTTTTGAGTCTGTCCATATAGGACAAGTGTTTAAGGCCTAGGATCCTGTTTGTGAGGTACTTTTGTGGCCTCTCCAGTTGTTGCAGGTGTCTAGTGAGGTACATCCCAAATGAGATGGAAAAACTGCCCAAACGGCCAATAAACTACAATTTCTGGGCCAGAAACCACTCTTGTGGTAGATAGGCTACCTAGTTCTTTCCAATCCCACTAATAAGCTAGAAGCCTTCCCTCCAACACAGAAAGACTTGAGGGGCTCAGAAGCTTACAAACAGTCCTGGATACAGCCAGTCTGTATCTGGACTAGACTAGTTACAGGAAAGGCAGGAAACAAAGTTAGAATTTTTGTTTGTTTTACAGAAAAGCAGCTAAGACAGCGCTAAAAACAGTTCAAGTGCAGTGCAAGCTAGCACACTTGAGTGTGCAGCAATATTAAAGCAAATACAGTTTAAATAAATGCAATGTATTGAAACTGTGTTCTGAACTGAATTCAATTATTGTTTTATTCAACTCTGAACAGTATACTTATCAGCTGAGAAGCACACTCAGAACACAAGGAGATTCTAGCAATTTTTTTTTTTTTTTTTAGTAAAGTGGGAAGGGGGAAAGGAGAAACAGAAGATAATTCAAGGTAAGATTAATGACCTAAGTGGGTTGGCCTTGTCAAATGTTCTCTCTGTATTAGGTAGAATGAGGTAATGAAACTAGACTGGGATACAGCTGGGATGGAGCTGAACAGATGGGACTGGTAGGGGTGTCTGAAATCAGAATATGATCTCATTGTACTCGGTTGAGTGAGCAAATGAGATGGACCCAGGAGGAGTGTTCAAACACAAATTTACAGGAGGGGCGGGCAATTCCAAAGCCACCAATATTAATATCACAACAAGAACAGAGAGGGAAGGCAGGAGACTAACTGTAGAAATATTCAGTGAAACACATAAATAAACAAAAAAAATAAAATGCATTACTATCTTTAACACAATATTCAATGAAACAAATAAACAGAAACATAAAATACAGTACTATCTTTAACACTGCAAGTTTGTACTTAACTCAGCTTGTAATACAGTTGATGTAGGTATATAGCAGCCAGCCAACAGCTCAGATATTGTGTGTCTGTTTCTTTATGCTCCAGCTGTTACAACTGCTTATCTGACAGTCATGGGGAGGGTTGTGTCTCAATGAATATGATTGAAGCTGTAAGGCATATGTGGCCAGATCATAGCAGGTGGTATTTTGTTTAATTTATTTTAAGAACATTATTGGCTGAAGATATTGTTACATGTTAACAGACTGGTATGGAAAGATGTATGTAAGCAATTATGGCAGATGCCGTTTGAGCCGGTAGTGTAAAGTGGAGATTAATTTAACAATGAGAATCTTCCTGGACTGTGGGCTCTGCTGTGGAATATGAATTAAATGCAATAGGGCACTGATAAAGACAGGAAAGATAAGTGGTTGGCAAAAATGCATATTTGAAACCTTGGTGTTTGCCATTTGGAGGACTGCAATGTCAAGTACTGGCTATATGAATCCAATATTTGAAGCATGGATGGTAAAGATAATAGTCTGAAGATTTATGTTAAATCGAAAAAAGGACAGCTGAAGAGGTAAGGTAAGAGTGTTCTGTATGGGAAATGGAGGGGATTATTGAACCTGATGGAATGACAAATCAAGTGGGGTAGGTAGGTTAGAAGGAAAATGAGAGAGGAATAGTGAGTCATTTGCCGAGGGAGAAGTAGATCATAGTTAGTATAGTTGGTTAACCTAGAGGGTCAACAGGGAGTAGCATGCAGAGTGGAGATGGGAGAGGGGACAGCAGAACCTGTTATGCAGGGATATCTACTGGAACTATTAGATATCCACATCTGGAGGAGATGAATATAGGTGAGTCTGCAAACTGCACCCAAAGGCTGGTTCAGCCCAGTTTGTTAGAAGGATTAGGGAAGACCATAGTCAAAGGGGGCTGGGGAAGGAAGGAAAACATTTACAACAGGCACCTTGGAAAATTGGTGGATTAACAAGACCAAAATCATGAGGCACAAATCTGCACAATCTGCAAAAATCTGGACAGTTGAGAGGTATGGCATACATAACTTCCTTAGAAGCAAAAATCTAGCTTAAAAACAAAGTTGTCAAGAACATACATACTACACCCTTTACACATAGCACTCACCATGCACATACACCTTCTTACGCTGGGGCATTCACAAGAAACTTTCCCAAACTTGAAAGACCTCCTACGCCATTAAATGGCAACACCTATCCTAAGTAATTACTAAAGCACACACCAAAAGTAAAACCTAATACCACGCACAAACCTACACTGAATGATCCCCCAAGAACAAAGCCCATAAGACAAGCAAACTCTTTACCTAGTACTCTTGTCCTAGGGTATTCTATTGTACAACACTCAGATGCCCATCTCGCCAGGTGGACAAGGAGAAGATAATGGTGAGTTGCCTGTCTGGAAGTAGGATCCATAATATCAAGCACACACTCAAGACACTGCACCACAGGTACCAGTATGATTCTGTCATAGTCCATGAGGGCATGTATATCCTGAAACATACCTCACTGAACTGACATTGAGACGCATTCTATCTTTACCAAGGATGATGTCATAGTACGAGCAGAAAATTATTGATTTTAATAATTGGCTTAGTTTCTGGTGTCAGTCACTGGGGTCCAATATTTATCAGCATCAGAGATCACAATTAACAAACTACACTGCTTTGCTAAGGATAGTCTGAAATTGTCCCCCTTGGGCTGTCAGATATTAGCAAAAACTTTATCCAATCCCTTTGAGCCTTTTTTAAACACATCAACTTGATAAAACTACCAACATAGCAAAAAATAACTCAAAGCAACCTTAAGGTGTTACTTCTGAATGCCAGGAGCCTAAACAAGAAACTGCACACCCTACAAGGTTTCCTCACTCTAGAGAATATGGACAAATGTGCTGTTACTGAGACTTGGTTTAAAGCCACAGAGAGAACTCTGGCAGTGCAAGGCTATAGTGCCTTCCACACATTTAGGCCATCAGCTGCACAGACAGGGACTGAAGGTGGAGGTGTCTCAATCTATGTTAGCAACAAATACAGTGCTAGCTGGATGATTCTCTGGTGTCCATCCATGTCAAAATCTCCACAGACAAGGTTTCTTAACATGTCCTAGCCAGCTATAGGTCACCCTGTATGACCCACAAAGCTCACAACTCGTACTTCTAGTTACTAGATGCACTCAGCATTCAACCAAATGCCCTATGCATGGAACACTTTAACTACCACTGTAAAGACTAGGAAATGTACACTGCCTGTAACTCATAAGAACAATGTTTCCAGGACATTATCAAGAAAAAAACCCTCAAAAATTCTGGGGAGCTATAAATTCCCTACTTCACCCAGGCACTAACCCCAATCCTTGCCCACACCCTGATAAAACACCCTCCAATATAGCCCGTCTCTTCATCTCACACTTTACATTGTCAAACTGACTACCACCTTTCCCTTTTCTGACACTAACTCACCTAACCAAACACCCACTCATGTAATACCTTCCTCTCTCCCTAAATTTTCTTTCTCTCCTGTTCCCACACACACCATAATGAGACTCCTTCTAAAACTAAAACCTTGTACAAATGCTACTGATAACCTACCCTCGTAGTTCCTAAAAACAGCCGCTAGCTCCATAGCCTACCATATCAGTATACTTATCAACCGATCTATTCAAGAATCCTGCATCCCAAATATCTGGAAGAAAGCATACATTCTTCCTGTCCATAAAGGTAGCAAAAATTCAGATATCTCTAACTTCCGGCCTATCGCTATCCTCTCTCCCATCTCTAAAATATTAGAAAAATGTGCCTACTACTAATGTATTACCTGCTAGTTTAGTTTCTGTAAGTGTTAACTTTCTGTAACTGAAATAATTGGTTTCTGTAATTAAAATTGTATTTTTTCCTGCATTTTACATATTTTTTTCTTAATACTGTTATGTGGAACTTTTCTCCCCATGCCTCCACTGAAAATGGGCTCTCCTAGGCCCAGTGGACTTTCCCGGTAAACAAATGCAATAAATAAATAAATAAATAAGACAAACACCCTGGACAAGATAGGGTGCACTCCAACAGAGGATCAAACATACCGGATCTAGTACATGCCAACATTGCACCCTCCCCAATATCACAGCATCAGTGGTGAGGTTGGACCACAAAGCTGTTTCCTTTGAAATAAAAATCAGTCTGGAAAACCCAACTAAAGCCATAACAGTTAGGAGCTATTCTTAAACAAACTACATCCTATTAAGTGATAGTTTGTCAAAATTTACAGCTCCCCCAAACCCAAAGGACACAGCTACCTATGTAAAATTATTTACACAAACCCTGTACAAACATGTAAATGGCTGTATTGAGGCTGCAGTATCGACCAGAAGTAAGTCCAGATCTAACACCAAAAACAAACCCCACTGGTAGAATCCTTGCCTTAACAGGCTATATGACAAAAGAAAAATGTTACGGCCAAAATCAGAAAGAGCATCCCTCACAGAGATAAGAGCTCTCAATTTCAACTAAACAAGAAATTAAGAGATCTAATGAAGTCCAACAAGGCCAATTACAAGGTCAGGATAGCCTCCCAGGCTAAGGACAGTCTCAAGGCCTTCTTCAGCTATTTCAGGAACCTTAAAGGTAACACTCAGCAGTGTGCAGAAAGTACAGTTGTGCACACTTACCATAAATGTAGATGTTCGAGTGTATTCACTGTTGCAGTCATCACATTTGTGTTATGTATCCCCGCCAGTGTAGTCCTCGGTCAGCCCGAATACCAGAGACTTAGTATTTCTGCGTCGGTTACTGTCACTTGAGGACTGACATCAGGTCATCAGTAGTATAAAGTCAGGCAGCCAATGCCATTACATCAGTTTTTCTTGCCCTAACCTGTCAGGAGCCCCCAAGTAGGAGGCCAGGTTCTGGTGTAAGATAAATACCCATATGTCCCTTTTAAGGAAAGGGGAACAACAAAGAAGAATGATAATAAAACGAGAAAGAGAAGAAAGTGAGGTGGCAGGGGGGAACCAGGACTGCAACAGAGAATACACTCAAACAGCTACATTTATGGTAAGTGTACACATCTGTACTATGTTCTTCATGTTTCACGGTTGCAGTCATCACATTTGGGGTTGATTCCCAAAGCTGAGGAAATGGGTGGAGGCAGTCAAGGAAATTAGGGGCTGGCTAGGATGCCCTGCAAGACTGCACAGGCAAACCCTGCCCGGGATTTGGAGAAGAGAGGCAGGTAGCAATGCTTGGTAAAGGTGTGAACAGATGTCCAGGTGGCAGCCTCTAGGATGTCCCTGGTGGGGACTCCTCTGAGGAAAGCTGCAGAGGTAGAGACTGCTCTGGTGGAGTGTGTCCTGACCCCCTTGGGGGGAGGCTTTCCATGCTGTTTGTAGCAGAAATTGATGCAGTGTGTTATCCATTTGCAAATGGTTTGTTTGGAGATGGCTTTGCCTTCTGCCCCTGTAGCAAATCTAACCAGCAATTGATCAGACTTTCTGAAGGATTTTGTCTTGTCTAGATAGAATCTGACCTGTCTGTGCACATCTACAGAGTAAAGAATCCTTTCCTCCTTGTTCTTGGGATTAGGAAAAAAGGTGGACAAATGAATGGATTGGTTGAGAGCCATACTGGACACCATAGGTTCATGGGTTGGTACTAGGCTATCGGCCCTAAGGCCTATGCAAGCCTAGCCATAACAATTCCCTGGAAATTTTTTTCCCACAATATTTACTTCTCTGGGCCCCTGTCTAGCAGGGCGACTGACATGATCCCCGGGGTGAATTTCCTATCTCCCATCCAATCATCAAGGTTCCTTTTGAGGAGGGCCAATGGAGGTGCTCTGCTTGACATGTATGGGCAGTCTATTCCAGAGTATGGGGAGTCTCTGGGTCAGGAACTTATTCCTCCTGCATGTTTTGTTCATTGTAATGATAAGGTTTAGATCCCTGGAGCATGTGGCTCTGAGGAATTGGGATTTCTTTAAGTGGAGCATGTCCAACAGCTCAGGATTTGACATGGCCTTGTATGTTAAGCAGATATCGCCTCTGAGTAGACGATATGCCACAGAATATAGCTGGAGTTTTTTTAGATGGTCAGCATATGAAATCTGCTTTAGGCCTGTGATTCTTTTAGTGAGATATTTCTGTGCCTTTCCAGCTGTTGCAGATGTCTTGTGAGGTACATACCAAATGAGGCATTATACTCTACAATGGGTCTAATGAGGGATGAGTACAGTGGGACAATGACCTCCTTTTTTCTGGATGAAAAGCCCTTAGTGATGAGGTGTGCCACGCAGAAGGATTTCCTGACTGTTGTGGTGATGTGGTTATCGAAAGTGAGACCACTGTCCACTTGTGTCCCTAAGTCTCTCATCATACTTTCAATGTTTAGTGTCCTGCCACCTAAGTGGTAGTTCATGGGTACATGTTTTTTTCCAAAGGGAATGACTATACATTTCTTGGCATTAAGCTTGAGCCCATGGCTCTGGCACCAGGCATCTGTTTCTGTAAGGCCCTTTTGTAGAATATCCACATCATTTGGGGATTCAATAATGGCTCCCAGTTTGCAGTCATCTGCAAACTTTGTTAGCCAGAGTCCCTTAATGTTTGCCTGTACTTCAGAGAAGTAGATGGCAAACAAGAGCAGTCCCAGGACTGAACCCTGAGGTACTCCACTTGTCACTTGCCTGGAGCTGGATTTGGAGTCTGCTACTTTTACAGTCTGGGTTCTGTCAGTAAGCCAGTTGGAAACCCATCGAGTGACGTAGGGATTTATGCCCAGCTTAGTACGTTTATCTATGATTCCAGAGTGGGGGATGGTGTCAAAGGCCTTGGCGATGTCCAGATAGGCTTTGTGGACCTCCTTACCCTCGTCCACAGCTCTGGAGACCGATTTGAAAAAGTCAATCAGATTCAGGAGACAAGATCGGCCCTTCACAAACCCAAACTGGGTGGGGTCCAGTGTCTGGAGGTTGCCAATATCTTTGTTTATAAGTTCCATGATAATGCGTTCCATGCCCTTGCCAGACTGATGGGACGGTAGTTCCTGGGATCCAAGGTGGATCCTCCCTTGTGTAGCGGGATAACTGTAGCTGTGCGCCACTCAGTGGACACGAAGCCTATGGTGAGGCTATGATTAAACATGACACTTAGGTGGGATGCCAGTTCATTTTGTAGTTCATGTAGTACACAGCCTGGGATGTCATCTGGTCCCATGGATGCTGTATTCTTAGCTTTGGAGAGTGCTGTTTCTACCTATGTGGCTGTGATTATCGGAATTTGGCAATCTTTTGGTATTGAGATGGGCCCTTTAGGGGGCGAGAGGGGAGTGAAGTTGGCACTAAATCGATCTGCCAGGATATTGGCAATATCCTTGGGATCAGTATATTTAATGCCATTCTGTTGTAGTTCAGAGAAGATCTGAGCATTGCCATTTAGATTCTTGAAATAACTATAGAATGCCTTGTGGTTGTCTTTGGAATCTTTGGCAATTTTATTTTCGTAACTAGCTTTTGAGGATTTTATGAGGGATCTCAGCTTCTTACTGAGGCTGGTGAGGGAGTTTTTTGCATCCTGGGATTTTCCTCTTTTCTGCAACAGTTTCTTCCTTCTGTTGTATAGTTTGTTTATAGCAGGGGGCCACCAGATTGGCTTCCATTTTTTGGAGAAGAGCATCTTGGTTCTATTTGGGATGGCACGATTCATGCACAAGTGGATGTGTTCGTACAGTGCCTTAGTGTAGGATTCTGAAGTCGAACTTCCAGATGCTGTCTGCGTGGGTGTTGTGAAGTTTGTCACTTCTGACTGCAGTAGCATGAAGTTGGCTTTGGAGAAGTTTTTTAAGGAGGTTTCCTTACTGGGGGGTGGGAGTGGGATGTGGATGTCAAGGGTGATTTGCTTGTGGTCAGACCTGACCAATGAGGGGGTGACCACTGGTGTGGAGCATCTATCTCCCATGTTGGTAATGACCAGGTCTAGGATATTGGAGCCCCTGGTGGGACAATGGATTAGTTGATTCAGGGCATTGGAATTTATGAAGTCCAAGAACCATTGGGAAAAGGAGTTGGTACCCAAGTAGTTTTCCAAGTTAATGGCAGGGTAGTTGAAATCGTCCAGTATTAGGGTTTTTGGTTGTATCTTAATATTTTCCATTATGCTTAGGAAGGTGTAGTCAGAATCTTGGGGTATGGTGGGGGACCTGTAGCAAGCTACAATTTGGATTGCAGTCTTACCTAGTGTTAGTTGCACCTGGAGAATTTCTGATGCATTGTGTTGGGCAACTAGCCTGGAGGTGTGAATATCCTTGGTGAATATGGACACTCCTCCACCTTTAGTGTTTTGGTCTTGGTTTTGTGGCCGAAAAGTGTTGTAAGAATTGTAGCCTGGTATTGCAGGGGTGCTCTCTGGAGCCTTGAACCAGGTCTCAGTCACTGCACAGATATCGATGTTCTCCATTTTTACGAGTGCCTCGAGAGAGTGCATTTTGAGGTTTAGACTTCTAGCATTGAGTAGCATTACCTTCAGATTTTGCATGCTTGTATCTGTTACGGTGGTGGTTTTATCCTTTGAACCTTGCCTAAAAAAGGCACTATAGGGGTGGCAAGAGCTTTAGCCAGTAACCTGAATCCCAGGGATGACAGGTGCAGACCATCTCTGGAAAAGCATCGTGGTTTGTCAATCATGTCTTCCCAGGCAGACAAATACTGGATCCCCTTTGAATGACAACAGAAGCTTAACCAATTGTTGAAGTCAATCATTTTGTCCTTATACTGTGGTATCATTCTGGGCGAAGGCAGGATGCTACTCAGGGCTAGGGTCATACTTGCCTGGGTCACATGATCCAAGAGCTCTTCCATGTCTCTTCATGTAGTCCAGGGAGGTACGTCTCAAGTCATTTACTCCAGCATGGACAATGACAGAGCACCTTGGGCATGAAGGATGGGTTAGTTCTGAAGGATACCCTGTCTGCATGGAAGATGATGAAGGGTTCCACGGTCATGTATGCTTGCAGCTCAGAGACTCTTCTGGCTGAAGTGATGGCCAGAAGGAAAGCTGTCTTCCAGAAGAGAACTTTTAGCTCTACAGATTAAGCTGGTTTGAAAGGGGGCAGGGTGAGCTTTTCCAATACAAAGTTAAGGTCCCAAGCTGGTGTTGCTGCACTTCTGGGTGGCCTCAAGTTGCTCTCTCCTCTTATGAACTCTTTGATCAAAGGGTGTGAAAAAAGGGGATGCTCAGTGTTGAAATGAGCAGAAATAGCAGAGACATGAATTTATATAGAGGAGAAAGAGAGGCCACTGTGTAGTAGGTCACCTAAGTAATCCAGGATGAGAGGGAGGGAGGGCTCTGCCGTATTGGCTCCCTTAGCCTGGATCCAGGTGCAGAACTTTTTCCATTTATCAGCATAAGACTTTCTGGTGCTAGGATGTCTGGCCTCACATATAACATCCAGAACCTGTTTACTGAGGTTGACAAATTGGTTCAGGGTTAGGGAATAAGCCAAGCTGCCAAATTTGCAATTGGGGATGCATGAATTCCCCTTCCCTCTGGGTCAAGAGGTTTGGAATCTGAGGAAGATGCCATGGGGTAGCGGGAACAGGCTGTGCAGCAAGGGGTACCAGTGTTACTGGACCAGTCAGGAGCTATAAGAAGTGTCCTTGGCTTTTCCTCCCTTATTTTGAGCAGTACCCTGAGGATGAGAGGTAGGGGAGGAAAGGCATAGACTTATAAATTGACCCGGGGAAGGATGGGGCATCCACTTTCCAAGCCAAGCAGTGATGCTCCCTGGTGCATAATTTGCTGAGCTGATGGTTGGTGTGGGAGGCAAAGAGGTCAACCTTTGGGGTTCCCCATTTCTGAGTTATTAGGGTGAAGGTTCTTCTGTTGAGTTGCCACTCATGTGGGTCCAGAAGATTTCTGCTTAATTGGTCTGCCAGAGAGTTGAGAGAGCCTTTTAGGAATTGTGCTAACAGGTGTAGTTGCATGACAGAGGCTGTGTGCCAAAGGGTCATGGCCAGCCAGCATAGAGGGTAGGATTGAGTCCCTCCCTGCTTGTTGATGTACCACATCACAGTGGTGTTGTCTGTTTTGATCAGGAGAGCCCCTAGAGAGAAAAGGGGCTTGAAAGCTATCTTGAAAGCATGCTGCACAGCCATCATCTCTTTTTGATTGATGTGCAGAGGGATTTGCTGTGGGGTCCATTGGCCCTGTATGTACCTGCCGTCCAGGTGTGCACCCCAAGCATAGTCTGATGCATCTGTGGTAAGGTTCTGGGTGGCGGGGGTGGGTAGAAAGGCATTCCCTTGTTGTGGGAGCATGCTGTTGCCCACCAAAGAAAATCAATTCTGAGGCAAGGAATTATAGCTAGAAGAGTTTCCAGGTCTTGAGAGTGCTGACTCCAAAGGCTCTTTAGGTACCATTGAAGTTTCCTCATATGCAGTCTGGCATATGGAATAAGTAGTATGCAAGATGCCATGAACCCCAGAGCTTACAGGATCTTCCTTGCAGTCTGGAGTAGAAACCTTGGCCTATCTGTTCGGCAGGAATGTGCTCTATTGCTCTCATAGAGAGCAGTGAAAGGATTTGTTTTTGAGCCTGTGCCCACTGATTTGGTGGTAGATCTGGGAATCCTTTTGGGGTTGGAAGGATGTGGAAAGAAAATTTGTATCCCTGAGATACAATGTTCAGAACCCAGTGGTCCCCGGTAAAGGTGGCCCAGGTCCTTGAGTGAAAGGAGAGTTTTTCTCCTATGGGTATTGAAGGTGGGCAGAGGGAGGAGAGGCGAGGTGAGTCATTGTGAGTTCTTACCATAAGGGGGTGGCTTAGAATTCCCTGGTTTTGTAGTGGAGGTAGTCCACTGTTTAGATCTCTGCATTCCCTGGAGCTGCTGTCTGGGGAGGGTCTGTTTCCATGGAGCTTAGGCTGGGCCGGTTTACTGGGAGCAGGAAAAGACCGGTGTTTGGAGGGAGAATGCCTGCTGAACCTAGGGGGCTGAACCTGCAAGAAATCCTTAACTGTTTGCATAGATTTTGCTTTTTCTTCCATCTTTTTTAAGACATCTTCTGCCTTAGTGCCAAATAAGTTATCTTTGTGCAAGGGAACATCCAACAATTTAGATTTGACATGGTCTGGCAGGGGCTGTTCATTAAGCCATGCATGCCTTCTAATGACAGATCCAGTGACTGCTACCCTGCAAGAAACTTCTTGGGCATCAAAACCATAGTGCAAGATGTGTTTTGTTACATGACTTGCAGAATGCATTAACTCTTGTAAATCTTTAGATTCTGCCCAAGTAGGAAAGGAACACATTTTTTTGTTGAATGAGTTCCAAGGTATATTGCTGAAATTTCAGCATATGGACCTGACAATTTAGTGCCCTGATAGCAAGAGTAGCAGAGGTGTATACTTTTTAACCCCATCTGTCCAATGCTCGGGAATCCCTGTCTGAGGGGACGGGATTCTTAGCAGTGGTTGCTTTAATTCCTTTTGGCCCTAGGGAAATGACCTTAGGGTCAGCTGCAGGATTTTTAAAAAGATATTTGTGTGAGTCAGGGACTCTATAGTACCTGTCTGGTTTTCTGGGGCAGGAGGAAGGGCATCAGGAGTCATGCTGGATTCGAGGAAAACACCATCCACAACATCCAGGACTGGGGGGATGGCCAAGGGTCTGTGTTGTGGAAGATCTAGGAATTCCCCTGAGTCTCTTTTTAGACTGAGGGTAGTCATGACTCTCCCATTAGAAATGCTCCCTTAAATTATGCAGGGTTTCCCGAAATGAAAAATCCTCTGGGGGAAATGCTGAAGGAATGGAATCCTCTGCATCAAAATCCTCACAAGTGGAGAGGGGTTGTATGTCTTTGTATTCAGAAGCATCAGATTCATCTGTCTCTTATTCAGACAAAACTACAGGGGACAGATCTATTTTCTTTTTGGATGGGTTAGCTTGGCTTCCCCTGATCAGCATGATAAGGTATTCTATCACTTTAAGCATTTGAGATTGAAGCAAGGTAGCAGGAGCCTGGGAGTGGGTCATCGGTTTCTTGGGTGTGGTTTGTATCCTGGGCCTAAGAAACTTGGTAGTTTTAGAAAAATCTTAGGTAGTCGTGAAAGAAGACGTCAGTTTGTGTCGAGATTCGGTAGTGCGAAGGACTTCCTCGGAAACCTTTGCCTGCTCAGCGGCTCTGGACCCATCCAAGGTAGAGACAACCACAGGATCATTAGTCGAAGAAAAGTTTTGTGGCATACCGGACTCTGAAAGGGTCTTGGTAGCGGCCTGCGAATCAAAAGAAGCGAGCATCAGGGGCTGCGAAAGTCCCTCACTGAGTACCGGAGAACTGACGACTAGCTTAACGGAAGCATTGTCAGTAGGTTTGGATCTGTGCCGTCTGTCTCTGTCTTTACCTTTATGTTTTTTTCAGAAGATCTACTGTTAGATAGCTTACTGAAGCCATATCAGAATTTGAGGACTGTAAGCGAAAATATCTAGCTAAAATAAAGGCCTGACGACAGATAGTTCTGGCATTGAACAAAGCACAGAAGTGACAATGGGGGACGTCATGGTCTGGGCCTATGCAAGTGATGCAGTAAGAGTGGAAGTCTCTGTGTGGTATTTGCTTTCCACAGGCAAGACAATTATTAACTTTTTCTGACATCGGTTAGTGCAAGAAAAAAGAGGATACCCAACAGGGTACTTAGATTTAGAAGACTTCAACTTCAATTCAGTAGACAAAAACTCAGGTAGCAGCTGACCGGCACTTGTGCGAACTGCTTCTGCTTTGGGCTCCACCACAAGAAAGACTGATGCAATGGCATCAGCTTGCTTACTTTATACTACTGGTTGCCAGACATCAGTCCTCAAGCAACAGCAACCGACGTAGAAATACTAAGTCTCTGGTATTCGGGCTGGCCAAGGGCTACCCTGGCAGGGATAAACCAAATGTGATGACTGCAACAGTGAAACATGAAGAACACCTGATCATAAATGGTACAACCTTCAATGACCAGGGTGACACAGCAAATTTATGGACTGAAAAATTTAGCACTAACTTCATCCCACACTGCCCCTGCTATCCCATGCAAAATCCTCTGTAGTACATCTCCCCCAAGTATCACAAGTGAATGGGTCCTGGTGGTGCTTACTAAAGCCAAAAACACTGCTTCAGTGGGCCCCAACAATATCCCCAGTTGCCTCCTAAATAGCCTAAAATATGACCTAAAATTACCACTTGAGATGCTCTTCAACTACAGTCTAAAAACAGGTTACATGCCAGGAGAATGGAGGGCTGAAGTGGTCATCCTTTTTCATAAGGGTGGACAATCTCAAAGCAATCCCTGGCTAGATGAAAGAGACATAATTTCTTCAATGTGATCTTAGCCTGCCCCTGTGCCTTCACCCCATAAGCAATACCTCATATATATCCCATGGGAGATGACCGCACTTCATCTTCCCAAGGTGATAAAACCATGTCAAATATCACCTCTCAGTCTCAAGAATCATCAGCTTTACTCCAGGATCATTCAGGGTTAGTGATCTCCTTACTCATTCATGAAAAATGTTTTCAACTATCCTGCAAAGACGCCTATTATGCTTTCACTTCCCAAAATTCTTGATCTCATGACCACAGGTGAGGATAAGAACATAGCTTACCAATAAAATGAGAGCTTCAGCCTATGAGGCAGCCCTTGTTCACCACCATAGTTTAGGGCAACACATGTAGCACATACTTAGATGTTGGTAAATCTCTTAAATTCTACTACCCTCACTTATGAACAAAACTCCAAGACATTTAAGCTCCTCTACTTGAGGTAGACACTCTCCTTTTCCATGCAGACAGCAGTGGACTCTTTTCAAGGAGAATACCTGAACATCCATTTTGGAAGTGTTGGTTTTCTATGGATCATATTTATCTCGAACCAATAATACAATGTGGTCAACAAACAACAAAGGAACAATCCTCACATCCCCAGCTTGAATACTAACTAAAACACAGCTGTACTTTGGTATCCTGTCCATGGAAATCCAAAATTGTGGGGGTGATAAGAGACAATCCCATGTCTACCTTGAATATATCTCGTAATATAAAAAGAAAAAACAAACTGTGTAACAGAAAAGACATTGTAGACTATCCACTTGAATAAAAAATTTTTATATTAGCGCTTTCGTTTGACAAAATGTTCAAACTTCATCAGATACAAATTTAAAAAGTGAAAAAAGCTTTTAAATAGTGTTTGTAATGTTGACATTACTTCCTGTATACAAAATTAAAGGTAAATGAAACAATTTTACCATCGTTATAAAATGTTCTAAATTCTAGTTCAAAAATGATTTATCTATCTAAAGCCCTTAAGTTCAATAAACATTTCACATTACAAGTGTCATGAAGTCCAGGAAAGTTAAATGAACCTAGACGTAATTGCCACAAAAGTTCTAAAGACCATGGGCCACCTCTCTTATCAGGGACTATTTGTTCCAAAATGGAAAATAAAAATTAATGGTTCATGTTCTCCGCTATATGCTTTGCTAGGGCATTATTGAGGTTGTTTTTATGAATGTTGTAAATATGTTCATAAATGCATTGTTTTAATGATCTCTCTGTTTTACCAACATAGAAACATATGCATTTTTCAAATGAAGCTAAGTAAATTACCCCTTTTGATTCATAACTATATTTATCAAAGGTGTGGAATTGTTGTCCTGTTATATTTACACTTTTACCCACTTTTATGCATTTACAGTAGTTGCACCTCCCACATTTAAACATGCCAGGATTACTAACTAGTTTTGGGGGTGGTCTCTCTAACAGAGCTTGCAGGTTATAACCTCTTCTGAAAATAAAATTGGGCCTTTCACCTAATTTGTTACGTATTGTCAAGTCCGTCGATATTACAGTCCAATTTTTAATCAAAACGCTCTTTATAGAACCAGAAGTATTGGAAAAAGTTGTAATAAAGGAAGTAGTTTGTTCTACAATCGAATTCAAGTTATTTCCAATATTTTGAGTGTTATGAATCAAAACATGAGGTGTTGAAACTAAGATGTCAGATGGAAGATTACTTTGTCCGCTACTTCCATTTAAATAAGTTTAAAGTCACCTCTTCTCCTTTTAATAGTTACTTCCAAAATTAGGTTGTCTATTAATTCCAAAGGATATGATCTTTTTAAGAACATGTCCTTTAATTTATTTACTTCTGTCATAAAGGCAGAAAACAAAGATGACATTCTAGCCGCTCGGGCTAGTTGTCCTTTCACGACCGCTTTCTTCTGGTGAAAAGGGTGTGAACTGTCAAAGTGTAGGAAGTTGTTGGAATAAGTGGGCTTCCTATACACACTGGCTAAATATCTTCTATTAGTTAGATTGTTAACCAGAAATACGTCTAAAAAGGTGATGTTAAACTTGTTGAATTCATAAGTAAATTTCAAAAATTCTGTCATAGTAGATAAATGCTCTACAAAGGTCCCTGCCATTGTTTCACTACCATCAAATAAAATGAAGATATCATCTAAATAGCATGTGTACCATTTAACATGTGCTTTAAATAAACTGTTCTCAAATAAGAAATTCCTTTCCCAAAAACATAAAACACTGTTGGCAAAACTTTCCCCGCATGGGGAACCCATGGCCACTCCCGAACTTTGCTTGTAAAAAAATGTCATTAAATAGAAAGAAACTGTTATGTAACACAATTTCTAAAAGTGTCATTATTAAGTGGACGTTGTCATTATTAGCCCCCTTGTAAAAAATGTCATTAAACAGAAAGAAACTGTTATGTAACACAGTTTCTAAAAGTGTCATTATTAAGTGGACGTTGTCATTATTAGCCCCCTTACTAATGATGAAGTCCCTTATCCACTCTAAGCCCAAATCCTGGGGGGGTGACAGTATATGAATCCCTAACATCTATAGTAAGGAAATGTAGGGATTCATCGAGAACAATAAAGTTAAGTTGTTCTAAAAAGTGCCATGAATCACAACAAATTTGTGATTCAGTTTTCAAGTATGTCTTCAATTTTTCATCCACAAATTTGGCACAAGCAAAAGTGATGGACCCTCGTCCACTAACAATTGGACGTAAAAGAGGATTTCTAATGTTTTTATGTATTTTGGGATGTGCAAAGAAAGAGGGAATTTTTGGAGCTGGCATACACAAATAATTAAGCACATCCAAAGTGATGGTCACTTTTTAAATTTGTATCTGATGAAGTTTGAACATTTTGAATATATCTCACTTAATGTCAAAAATGTAGTCACGTGTCACTCTAGAAACACAGGAAGCAAATGACATGCAACAGCAACCATGGGACCCTATGCTGCTGCAATACCTAGTCAATTTGGGGTACATGGTCATATGCTTTCTTCAGGTCCACAAAATTATATTGATCATATGCTTGTGCTCCCAAGATGCAACTCGTGTCTGTAGAGGAAAGAAGGCATATTGGTCATCCTAAATCAGAGTCTCAGCCATCAGCTGAAGTTTCCTGGGTTTATATTAGAACATCGAAGTTTTACAACGTCGAATGGGGAAAGTATTTGGTGGGCCATTTGTGCAGCTTCGCTATTTCCTCCACTGTGGTGTGAAGGTGATGGACCGGGTTAAGGAGAGTGTGTGATAGTTAGGGACCCTAGGGATAGGGAGCAGGTAAGGTGAGTGTGCGATAGTTAGGGACCTTAGGGTTAGGGAGCGGGTAAGGTGAGTGTGCATTAGTTAGGGACCTTAGGGTTAGGAAGTAGGTAAGGTGAGTGTGCGATAGGAACCTTAGGGTTAGGGAGCGGGAAAGGTGAGTGTGCGAAAGTTAGGGACTTTAGGGTTAGGGAGCAGGTAAGGTGAGTGTGCGTTATTTAGGGACCTTAGGGTTAGGGAGCAGGTAAGGTGAGTGTGTGTTAAGTAAAGACCTTAGGGTTAGGGTTAGGGTAAGGCAAGTCGATAGGTAGTAGTATATGTATGGTTTAGTGTAGAGTTTTGTGACGTGTGTATGTGTGGATTATGTATTTTGGTGTGCTTGTATTGTGTGTGTGTTTTCTCAGAACAGCAAATTTTTTCCCTTGGAAAAAATGTGCTGTTCCGAGCGTTCAAGTATATCACATTTCAAGATTCCAAGATCAAGAGTATGGCGTTCGACACCGTGGAATTTCGATAATGTGATATAGACCCAGTTTCCTTTCCAGCACAATGCTGCATTCTTATTCACAAAGGCTGGAGAAAGATACACCTATCCCATTTGGAAAATTAGATGACTACCCTAGTTTCTCAGTTCAGGCATACTGTTCCTGTTTCTACACAACACCAAAAAGGTATGTTAACCATAATATCCTAACAATAACCAGTGCCATCAATATTTCTGGACAAATATCTTCCATTCTCACCATCTTGTCACTGTGGAAATGATTAATTGCTAACATGGCCTCATCTATAGAAACAGACTCACTCGAATCAGTTGTTTTTAGTTCTGCCTAATTAAGGTTGGGGATAACTACCACGTTAAAGAGTTTTTCAGATACTTCCTTCCACATTCCAGCAGTGATGACAATTGAATTCAAATATTTCTCTACCCTTCTAAACACACATATGACAATGTTTTGTTCCGTCCATAAGTCATAAGATGTTTCCCAGAACCAGTCTGAGGCTGTATGAAAGACACTTTCCATGAGTTCACCAAACTCTTCTCATGACTGTGCTTTTGCTTTGATGATGTCTACATCTGCTGCCTGCTTAGTTTTTATGCATCTGTCATCTCATTGATCTACTCAAACAATGCTCTGTGTTCAACTGCCTCTCAAATTCAGACATTTTACTGAACGATCTCTTCTGCTAGTAATCATCATTCTGTACATTATTTTCATTTGTTTCTAATACTTTTAATGTTGTATATATTTTAGCATAGTTAATTTAGTATATGTCCATTTATTTGTATATACTGCATTTTAGACTAGTATATAATGCTATTTATTTCTAACACACTCACTGCGGTGGGAGTGACGGATGTGTTTAAGGTGGAGGTGGGATTACATCAAGGATCAGCTTGGAGCCCTTTCTTATTTGCAATGGTGTTGGACAGGTTGACATACAAGATCAGACAGGAGTCCCCGTGGACTATGATGTTTGCAGATGACATTGTGATCTGTTGCGAGAGTAGGGAACAGGTGGAGGAGACCTTGAAGAGATGGAGATATGCTCTAGAAAGAAGAGGAATGAAGGTCTGCAGGGCTAAGACAGAATATATGTGTCTGAATGACAGGGAGGATAGAGGAATGGTGAGGATGCAAGGAGTAGAGGTGGCGAAGGTGGATGAGTTTAAATACTTGGGATCAATAGTTCAGCGTAATGGTGAGTATGGTAGAGAGGTGAAGAAGAGAGTACAAGCAGGATGGAGTGTGTGGAGAAGAGTGTCAGGAGTGATTTGTGACAGATGGGTACCAGTAAGAGTGAAATGGAAGGTCTACAAGAGGGTAGTGAGACCAGTTATGTTATATGGGTTGGAGACAGTGGCACTGACAAAAAGGCAGGAGTTAGAGCTGGTTGTGGCAGAGTTAAAGATGTTAAGATTTGCACTGGGTGTGACGAGGGTGGACAGGATTAGGAATAAGTATATTAGAGGGTCAGCCCAGGTTGGAAGGTTTGGAGACAAAGCTAGAGAGGCAAGATTACATTGGTTTGGACATGTGCTGATGAGGGATGCTGAGTATATTGGGAAAAAGATGCTAAGGATGAAGCTACCAGGTAACTGGAGAAGAGGAAGGCCTTGGATGTGGTGAGAGAGTACATGCAGGTGGTTGGTGTGACAGAACAAGATGCAGAAGACAGGAAGAAATGGAAACAGATGATCCACTGTGGCGACCCCTAATGGGAACAGCTGAAAGAAGATGATGACTTCTAACACACTCACTACTTTATAATTGATAAATGTGCTCATATCTTGTTGTCCTCGTGTTCCTGTTTTGTTGCTTCTATGAGGCCAGGCCACACCTGAGATGACATCAAGTGAATCAGCGCATTGCTATAGTAATCATGAATTTAGATAGGTAGACAGATAAATAAATAAATACCCCTTATCAGTTCATGTGTCCTAAGATTACCAGCAATATAAGCACAGACTACTTTTGAGGCTACAGATTCTTGCCCACTCAACTACTTAGGTCCTGAAGAGGGTCCATTTGATCTCCACCATCCTTGACCTCCCCTATTGTGTGGGTAATCAGTTAAGAACTCAGCATGTCTCCCGACCTAAGTACTCAGGGAGTCAGGGTGATAATCGACTGTAGTTAGTCCGATTGACAATATCTCAAAAGCATTTCCCCATAAGCCTCTTTCACAAATATTAACAATGCACTTTTCTCCACTGTTGTTCAGTTGTGGAGTTGGTGCATAGAAGAGAAGTGTGAGACTTCTCCCACATGGGAGGTGCAGGTGGGCTTGCAAAAAAAAGCTTCCTTTCAGCAAAATGTTTTTGCAATATTTGGGAATGGAGATTTTATGTTCAATATATTACCATGGATCTGTATCAAGAGCAAGTGTCCTCATGTGTGCTACATAACATTTGGCACAAGGTACTCTCATACCAAGTACACTTATGAGTAGCCAGATAAGGATCATAGTATCATAGGAAGTTGTTAGGCTGATGGTCTTAGGCCCCTTACAAGCCTAGCCAAGTTCTATCCTTATTTCCACAGTCAGCATCTATTGCCCCTGTCCAAGAGGGATACAGGTGGAAGTCCCCAGGGTGAATTTATGGTTACCCATCCAATCGTCCAGATGGTGTTTGAAGAGGGCTAATGAGGTGCTCTGTTTGATGTGAAGTGTGAGTCTGTTCCAAAGGTGTGGTAACCTCTGGGAGACAAATCTGTCCCACAAGCAGGTTCTATTAATGTCACATACCAGGTAAAAGTGTAGACAGAGTAACCCATGTACCATGCAGCATTTCCAATAAAGCAGGGTCAGAGATTGCCTTCTATGCAAGGTAGAGATTGCCTATGAGTAGTCTGTATGAAACAGAATAAAGTGACAGTGATTTCAGATGAACCACATAGGACAGATGCTGAAAAAATGGAATTCTCCTTGTGAGGAACCTTTGTAGTGGGGCATGTACTCAATTATCGGCCTGATGAGGGTAGAGTACAGGGAGGTTATAACTTTTTTTTTCTGGAGGCAATGCCCTAACTTATGAATTGAGCAATACAGAATGCCCTTCTTACCACTGTGGATACATGGTGGTCAAAGGTAAGGTTGCTGTCAACCTGAGTGCCCAGGTCTCTCACCACTGAGGGTGTACTTAAGGTGTTGCTATTGATTTGACAGTTAGCAGGAACATTGCCCTTACTGAAAGGGATGATAATATGTTTTTTTTGCATTGAGTTTAAGGCCATGATTTTGGCACCAATAATTTGTTTGTGTAAGGTTCTCTTTACGTTTTTTTTTTTTTTTGCATTGAGTTTAAGGCCGTGATTTTGGCACCAAGTATTTGTTTGTGTAAGACCCTCTTGTAGGATGTTGACATAATTTGTAGATACTATGACTGCTCCCAGTTTGCAGTCATCAGCAAACTTTGTCAGACACAGACCTTTAGCTTTTGCTTGTACTTCGGAGAAATAGATTCCAAACAGTAGAGAACCCAGGACTGATCCTTGTGGAACACCACTGGTTGCAGGTCTGTTGCTGGAGGTGAATTCCCCTATTTTGACTATATGGGTTCTATCAGTGAACCAGTTATCAACTCATCTAACGAAATAAGGGTGGATACCTAGCTGGGTGAGTTTGTCAATGATGCCTGAGTGGGGGATAATGTCAAATGTTTTGGCTAATTCTAAGCAGGCTGTATGCACAGAGTTCCCTTTGTCCAGGGTCTTGGTGACTGTCTTAAAGAAGTCCACTAGGTTTTACAATCATCTCCCTTTGACAAATCCAAACTGAGTAGGGCCTAGTGCTTGGCGATTACCTATATCTTTGTTGATAAGGTCCATGATGAGTCACTCCATGGCCTTGCAGATAAGGCTAGTCAGGCTAATAGGTCTATAGTTCCCAGGGTTGGTGGATGCACCATCTTTGTCAAGGGAATAAAGGTGGCCATTTTCCATTCAGCTGGGATGAAGCTGATGCTTAAACTATGATTAAAAAGAGTATCCAATGGTGTTGCTAATTCATGTTGGAGCATATGTAGGATGCAGTCTGGGATGTGATCAGGTCCCATAGATGCTGTGTTTCTTGCCTTACAGAGGGCATTTACAGCCTGCTCTTTAGAGATACAAGGTAGGGGACAGGTATCAGGGATATCATGGGGTACATGTGGCGGGGACAGGAGAGTGAAGTTTTCACAAACCAGTAGGCCAACAGGTTAGCTATGTCCACGAGCTCAGTATATGTGTTATCATTAACTACCAATTAGGCACAAATCTGCACCTTTCCTTTTAGGTTATGGATGTAACTAAAGAACTCCTTATGGTTGTATTTAGTTGAGGAAGCTAATTTGAATTCATAGTTTGCTTTGGAGGACTTTACAAGAAGTCTTATTCACTTGTTTAAGCTGATGAGGCAGTGTTTCCAGTTTAGAGCTCACACCCTCTTACTCTTAGATAGCAATTTCTTTCTCTTATTGTAAAGCCTGTTAATGGCAATTGTCCACCAGGCATGTTTGCTCTTGCTTGAGGAGCTTGTTTTGGTTCTATCAGGTACGGCTGGGTCAGTGCAGTTATACAGGTGTTTGTATAAAGTATTCGTGCAGAACTTGGCATGGTTGCCAGTTCCATCTGAGGGAAGGTGCAGAGAAGTAATTTATACCATGCTGTAATGGGTTATAGTCTTCTTTGGAGAAGTTTTTTAATTTAGTTGCTTTTGGGGGGGGGGGGGTCAGGTGTGATAGTTTCTTCAAATGATACTGGTTTGTGTTCAGATCTCACCAGGGAAAGCCTCACAGTGGGGGTACTACAGTGGTCCCCCATATTGGTAAGCACCAGATCCGGGATGTTGGCATCCCTTGCAGGGGTGTCAACCAGATGGTCCAGGGCATTGGAGTTAACAGGCTGAGGAACCTTTGGATAAGTGAGTTTGAGTATGAGTAATTTACCCAGTCAATGGATGGGTAGTTAAAGTCACCCAAAACCATGGTGTTTGGATGCATCTTGATAGACTCAAGTAGATCAAAATAGGCAGACTGGGTGTCCTAGTTAATGGAGGGGGTCATGTATCTGACAATGACTTGAATAGGTGTCTTACCAAAGGTTAACTGCACCTGAATTGTTTCCAGGGAATCATGCTGTTTGACCAGTCTGGAGGTGTATTTATCTTTAATGAAAACTGATGCACTGCTTCCTTTAGTTTTCATGCCTTCAGTTTGTGGTCAGAACATGTGGAAGGAAGTGTATCCCGGTATGGCTGGGGTGGTCTCCACCGCCTTGAACCAGGTCTCTGTGACTGCACATGTTCAAATACGGACAGTTTATGACTAGTACAAACATCAAACTTCATATCAGAGAGCTGTTCCTACCTATTGAGACATTATAGATATCTCCATCATTCCCCACATGTGCAGTGAAGTCTCCTAGTAGAATTTAAAGTCAGTAGGTGGCCTCCCCTGAAGTACCATGGCCATGACAATCAAGAAGGCTGGATACTCTAAATAGCCACTAGCTGGATATGCACAAACCAGACATAGTTTTCATTTCTACAACTTTCTTTCAGTTGTTTTTAGTAACTTTCTTGTCTATGGGCAAAAACATTAACTGTACAACAGCCTGTGAGGGGCTTGTGAGCATACCCACAACTCCCCTCAACTAACCAAGACCTCTCCTGACTGGAACTCCAGAATAACAGAAAGAGCATTTCCAATTAAGGAGTCTGCTGACAGAATGAAAGCAGTATAATGAGATAAAACCAAACCTACCTCACTGGTGTTTTCAACTCATGCAGCGCAAGTTCTAGCTGCTACTCTAGCAGTGAGATGGCACTGTGTGTCCAGTAAAACAGTTTTCATTGTCAGGGTGTAGTTCACCATAAACTGTCCAACTCCTGCCTGTCATCAGACTGAAATTACACTTAACAACAAATTTTCTACTTGGTGGTGATAATTCTACATGAGGGTTTCATGCATCATTTTTGGGCCTAACTTGACAAGACTACAAGGATTTCTCAACCACCAGGTGCTCACAATTCAGCACCAAACCAGGCCTGGCTCCAAAGATTGGCACCAATATACCTAATTATCATGAGGTTATTTTAGTCTCATAATGAGACGTATTATTTTTGCATCATTCTTGGGTCACTCTGCTTGACCATCAGGCAACTTAGGACTAAGAATCATAAGAAGACATGTACACTGCTCCAAGATAAGATTATTATTGTAGAAGGTGCTAGTCGTAATTAAGATGGCCCAGTGTTTAGACAAAGAAAATGGAATATATGTTTATTGCTTCCATTCAATTTTGTCTAGCTTTTTGCCTTATATACATATTTTGAATTCTTTAGAATACAACACGTTTATTTGTAAATATTTGTATAACACTTATAGAAAGATATTTTAAAACCTTAAGGTTTCCAAAGATTCATAGGTTTGTATAGAACATAACATGAGCTGTTCATCAAACCATATGCAGATGCCATAAGGAAGGATATGTATATTTTTTTATTAATAAGATTATCCAGGAATGATTTAGACATATTAAAATGGAGTTGTTTTAAATGCACTCTGAGGATGTGTTTCTGGCACAAATTTGAGAGTGGTTGCAGTTCCTCCTTTTTGAGAACTGACTACTTCTACCAGTATGGCTCACAATTTCTGAGGATTCTCAGCACAGATGCAGCTGCCCAGACATTGGAAAGTATCTCATCTATGTGTCTTTTGTAGGGCAATATGCACTTTATCACAAGTGGTAATGCAGGCCATCAGTGCACTGGTGCAGTGTACAGCATTGGCTGTGCACCATGCTGACAACAAAGTGATATACATGAGAGGAACCACCAAGCAAAGGATTATGCCAGATAATACCACATAAAGTGATAGCCATGTGGAGAACACCATAATTTGCTGCATTAGTACCATCTGATGTAAGTGGTAGCTCAATCCGTCAGTCAGTTTGATCAGATAAACTGCCATAACTATTTTAAAGCTCTTTTCTTGTTCTTGGTTCAGTCTGTTCTTAAATGACATTATGTGCATAAATGACTCCCTGTGCCATTCTTATTTCTGGCATATAAGAAATCTAATCAAAGTCAGTCTGTGTTCTGGTCTAAAAATAGTAAAGTGCTGATATTCACTGTATCTAGTTTAAGATCATCTGATGTTAGAACATGATCCATATGCTTTAGTTTTTTTACAAATGCTTCTGTTTAGCTTGGGATTATAATGTTTCAACCCATTCAATAACCACATCGGCCTTTCTTATGCTCTTTCTGATCTGAATCCATATTCATAGATCATCAGTTATATTTACAACATGCTGTAGACTATCATTCATTTGTACAACAGCTTTCTGAAATACTTATGTGATGACAAGGTACCAAATATAAGTTTTAGAAATCTCCATTTTCTACTCTTAACTCTTTCATCAAGTTTAATTTGCCAGTATTCTTGGTTTGCATCAAGCATAGAAAACTATTTTAGACAGGGCATAACAAAACAACTTCCTTTTACTGTTTACTGTGGATAGCACTATATTTTATAGCTATCCTATATAGCTATATCTATATATGTTTGAATTTTGTCTGCCTTCACAATTGCAACCATGCTGTTCACATACTTGGCTGCTTAACTTGATTTTGAATTCCCTGCCCTGATATTTTAAATTTTTCTAAAATCCTTTTTTGGTTCTAGCCCTTAATGTTGCTAGGATTTTCTGTAGAACATGTACTACTGGTGCCAGTAATGCATTTTTTTGAATATTGTATTCTTCTGCATATACCAACAAATAAATTAGTATAGTCATGAAGCAAATCATTACACTTCACATACTTTGTGTCTTCATCTGGGATTCATAGAAAGCTAGCACAGTGTGCATCACCAAATAGCAGAGGAATTGGCAGTGCACAGTGTGTGTGTGTGTGTGTGTGTGTGTGTGTGTGTGTGTGTGTGTGTGTGTGTGTGTGTGTGTGTGTGTGCGTGTGCATGTGATTCTAAACCTCTAAATGACTGTACAATGATGGAAATATATTGTGAAATAGAGCAGGAAGTAAGCACATAATAACAAGTAAATGAGTAGCACCATGCAAATAAGCTGTGCAGAGTACACCCCAAATGGTGGAACAATCAGATGTATAAAAATACAGTGCTGTGTGCCTGTGTGGGCTCATGTTGAATGCTGATATTTATGGGGAACATGATGGGAGCTATGCTAGGAACTACAGTAGTGGTACAGCAGCATGTATTAGGAGCCATCATTAGAGCAAGAGGCCACAATGTTTATAGGCATGGCCACCTATGCTGGTGGAGGAAACACAGTCACTCCTGACTTACTATCACATCACAGACCAATAAACAGTTTGTAAGAGGGCAGTGATAGCACAAGGACCTAGTTAAACTGTGTTGCTGCTCACATAGCTTCACGGGTGTTTACTAGGCTAGTGACCACAAGAGCCTTTTTAAGCCTAGTCATGCATCCCAAATCTCTGACAAGTTCTGGTACCCTTGATAAGTGCGAGCAGAGACTTGAGATATGAAACATTTACAAGCAGGAGCCTGGGAGATGAACCATGTACAGGCTACCTGTGTCCATTAGAGACATAGATGCCAAACCAGGCATGAATTTTGTTTTCCCCATCCAGTTGTCCAAGTTAAACATGAATTGGGTTAGGGACAAACTCTGCTTTAATTGTGTGGGTAGTCTGTTCACCAGAAGGGATAGTCTCTGGGATACATACCTGTCTCTCTAGCAGGTTTTTTTTATATCACAGGCAAGGTTTAAGTCTTTGGAGTGGGTAACTGGTGTTGTTTGTTTTGCAGATATACAGGAGGTCCATCGGGGTGGGGTCTGACAATGCCTTGTATGCCAGGCATACATCTCCCCTCAACAGCCCATTAGGAGATAGAATGCAGAGATAGGGCACTGAGGCAGCCTTCATAGGACATGTTATTTATGCCATGTTTTCTTTTAGTGAGGAACCTCTGTGGACATTCCAATTGTTGGATATGACTGCTTAGGTATGTACAAAAAGGGGGCATTGTATACAATTATATGTCTGATGAATGCTGAATACGTGGAGCAAGGACTTCCTTGGATCTAGATGTCATACTTTCATTTATAAGTTGTATAACATAGAATGATATTCTCACTACTGTAGACACATGATGGTCAAAGGCTAGATTACTGCCTGTGTGTGTCCCCAAGTCCCTGACTTCTGGGTCAGCTCTTAGGAGTCTGTTGTCAATATGATAATTACCAGAGGTGGATGACTTCCTGAAGGACCCTATTATGCATTTCTTGCCATTTTGTTTTAGTCCATAGCTCTGACACTAGTTATTTCTCTGTGTCAGCCCTTCTTGGAAAACATTTCGGTCAGTGGGGGATTCTATGACTTCTAATTTGTAATCATCTTCAAATTTAGTCAGCCAGAGGACACTGACATTGGCCTTGACTTCAGAAAAATACATGCCAAAAAGGAGAGGTCCCAGGACCGATCCTTGAAGGACCTCTTTGAAGAGATGACAACCCACAACATTCACATCCTGCATGAGTCCCTGCCATATCAGGTCCTTGTACTCAGAGATGCATCTAGCTAATTCGGTGCCTGCTGCCATCTACCAATCTGGACCCCCCCCCCCATCAACCTTAGGTTGAGGACCAGAAAAGGCCCCATTGTACTTGAGGAGCACAAAAAATGCTCAGTTCCGGACTGAAAATAAATAAATAAATAAATAAATAAAGCTCTTTCTACTTTTAGCACAATCCAAACTTACTACTACAACCTATACCACACATGAAGTACTGAAGTGTTTCAGTCTTGGCCACAAAAGCAGCATCATCATTAATTTCTGTTCCTCCATTCAGAAATGCCAGTGTAAAAAAATGAATGTCAGTACTGTATTGGCAACAGATCCGCATCAGCAAATTGCACCCTTAATACTTTGTGCCTGGGACAACTGCTCCCTTCACCCCACCTCACCCGAGCTACTCCTCTGCTTGTACAGCTTGTATGCAGCACCTCACCTTTGTCCAGGATGGACATGCCATTTACCTGGAGAGCTTGTAGTACAAGTTCAATCTATTGACTAGTAAACGTTTTGAAATGCCATGTCCCCCCAATGGCCATGTCAGTATCTGTAAATCTACATATAACATAGGTTACTCACTGGGTGCAGAAGTTACACTAGGACATGCACATGTGTATGACCTTGGCCTGAATCTCTGTATGGACCTGGTTAACAGCTGCAGTTACTGTTAAGCACAGCCTCAGTCCCCCACATTTCTACTGTAGCTATAACTCTACATACAATCCTGGAATCCCCATCCCGTTTAGCATTTAATCCCCACAGCTTCATATGTTCACGGCTTGTCATCCCCCCATCCAGAAAGTTAAATGTTACACATAAAACGTGTTGTATGTGCCACCAGCTAGACATACAAAAAGAGAAATTGCTCCTCATTCTTCCCAACAGACACTCAAAGTCATAGTTGTGGATGATGTACTCCTTCCCTAACTCTAGAATCTCCTTGTTCAGACAGCTTCCTTTGTATCTTAGTCATAGGGTTGTAAAAAAGTTGTAAAGTATGATTTTTATGAGTTATATCAAGCTAGCAGGAGACACTTAGTGCAGTGGTTATGTAAATGAAGCCAGATAGTAGCAATATCTATAAACTGCTGTCTCTGCTTCATGGATTAGCTATATATTCTGTCGCAGGCTGTGCGCATAATGTTTATCATGATGCATGTAACCTCTGTGCATAGGCATGTGGCTGCAATATTACTTCTTATGTGGACCTACAGAGTGGCCATGCTCACTTCAGGGAATGGGAAAAGCAAAGCTTCTACATGGTATCCTGAGGAGAGCAGGATTTCCCTGCATCTCTTAAAGAGTGATTTTATGTAGCTCCTGCTGAGCATCTATGATGACCTTTTGAGGAGGCGGATGCCTGGTACAAGCTGGCACAGGGATTGAAGAATGCCAGTAACAGCAGACATTTTGGGGAACACTGTTGTTATTCTGTGATAATTTGTGGTGGTGCACCCCAATGTGTTCTGACAGTGGGAGACAGAGATTCAAGAGGGTAAGGCACTGATATACTACAATATTTTGTTCTCTTGTTTTTTAAACCATTGTCTTCATTTTTGTACTGTCTTGTACAGGTAATGCCTAACACTACATACTTGTTTTACAGCTGTTGAGGAGCATCACCATAACAAGGCTGAGTGTTGTAAAAGGGAGGAACACCATCTCAGTTAACACAGTGTGCATGTGTTTTGCTGAAGTCCACTGTGCAACTGCAATTACATTTGTATTGTATGTGTGCAACTGCAAATGTATTTATAGTGTGTGTGTGTGTGTGTGTGTGTGTGTGTGTGTGTGTGTGTGTGTGTGTGTGTGTGTGTGTATGTATGATCATTAGTTTTCATTGCGTTGTCCTTCTGCTGATCCAATTGTGGAAGAGAAGAAGCAGAATCTATAGTGAAGTTAGTCTCTAGCAACTGCAGCATCTGGAACTTTTTCACCTGTGGTAACTAGGCCTCCTTCTCAGGAAGGAGGGAAGGGTGATGGTCCTTCTATAGGAGAATATCTAGAGATGACCTGAAGGTGTTATTGAAGTTCCCCATATCTGCTTGCCAAGAGTGGCATGAAGTCTGCTGTCCTAAAGGCTGACTGGAGGAGACTTCACTGGTATCCCAACATGAAGTGTAGAAGCTGGCCTTGCCAACATGACACCTTCAACTGGATATTCACCTTGGCACTGTTGAGCACCTTCTGGCACAGCTTACAGAACTGTGTGACCAGCAGACACCAGCATCAAGCCTCCAGAGGAGCAATAGGCCTATATTATGAGCCACAAATGGCAGGAGCCCACACTATTCCCTCCTGTAAGTGTCATTCTCCAATTCTTATTCATTGGTGAAACCCCTATATTGCCAACTGTCCACCATTTATATGTATGTGTCCTTTTGCTGTATTTTATGTGTATACACCCATTTGACAGTGCCGCTGTTCCATGTTTTTCTGTCAGATTCTCCTACTTGCCCTTCTCCTTAATCACACCCATAGTCATCCGCCAGTACTTTTCTCACCTACCCTTTTTTGAAACTCAGAAAAGGGTCTCTATTCTACAACAAATACCATTCTTTTCCCCACCCATTTATGTCTTATGGTTGTCCCTCTGTGTTTACCTCTACCTCCTGTTCTTCCCTTTCCTACTTTACTATATCGTAAGAAGTTCCTTGTTACCATCCATCATTAGCAAGTTCACTGAGACATGAAAGCAGTTTAAGCCAAGACATTTATTATTCAGAATAGACTGACATTATAAAGTGGTCTAACATAATCTAATGTAGTGTAACTAACATGGAAGAACTACAGACTTTAAGTACATGAAAAAAGTATAAGTGATCCTATTTTGTAAAATTCCTTCCATTTACAATTCAAATCCTTAATCAACAGTAGAAATATGCAGTTATCATTCAGATCCTGTTAAAGCTGCTATGTCTCTGCATTTTATCATGATTGTCCTTGTTTCCAATGACTTATTCATGCAGTCACATAAATAACACTGTCTTTATTATAGAATATGTAACAAAACAATGACAAACTATTTAACTACTTCTCTTAGAGAAGCAACATTCCTTAATATTCCTTCATTTAATAACAAAATCAGTAGTATGAGTAATAACATATAGTTGCTGTACCAATGCTTTTCAGAATACAAACATGTTTTTGGTCTGAAATGCATTTTGTCAGTTGCAATGTCTGAAATAATTCTACTAGAGAAAAACCATTCTGACACTTACATTTTTTGATTTTTCAATATTGTATTCAACACTGTATAATGTTGACCATTTGCTGAGCTGCCATTCTTGTGACTGTGTGCATCTAGCTGCAGCTGTCTTCTGTCGCAGTGTGCATGGCAGCTGTCACTGCCCCAAGCATGCTAACATGTCTCACCTCTGTCATCCTTCATGCCACCATTGAAGTACTACTCTAGCTATGTGCTGTCACAGTACAGTTCTTCAGGTTATTGTTTCTTCTCTGTTTTCTACTGCCATTCCTTTGCTACTTGCTACATTTGTAAGTAGCTCTCTGGTGTTTCAAACCATAAGGCTATACTGTCTATGGATCCAAGCCTTTATTTCATATCTGTGCTTTTATGTTGTGAATTCTTTTTAATTTGCCAAGCTTCTGACAAATCAAATAAACCAATATATTTGCTGCTTCTATATTAACTATCTGAATGTGAGTCTTCTGTCAAAGTCAAAGTAAACTTTATTGTCATACAGATCAACACAGAGGACAAAGTGTGTATCACTGCACGAAATTTCGGCACTCAGGCTCGTACCATATGAATGACATCTTACAGAAGGAAGATAGATTAAATTAATAAAAAAAAATAAATTAAATTAAAAATTAAGATACAAAAAAGTAAATAAAGTAAAACAAATTTGAAAGCTCTATTTATATTAGAAACAACAAATACAACAACAGGAATAGACTCAGTAGAAATATAAGGATATGCAAAAAATAGTACTATAATAAATAAGAGAGGCACACATGTAAACTTACCCACCACCAATATATACCATAAACTTACAGTTCAGAATTTTCCTAGTGTAGAGAGAGACGTATGAAGTCAACTATTCAGAGAGTTTATGTAAACAACAATGACATATTGCACACAAATAATGTTTTACCCATGTAGCGCTTTAGGCTATGGGATTGTTATTCAGTAGTCTGATAATGTTAGGAAGACACTATTATGGAATCTGGATGTTCTGCATGTAATGCTTCTGTAGCAATTCCTTGTTGGCAGGAGTTTGAACAGTCGATGAGCCGGATGGTGTATATCCTTCAATAGTTTTTGGACTCTGCCATAGCATCTGCTGGAATACATGTCCTGCAGTGATTGAAGGTTGGAGCCAATGATTTTTGTGGCCTGTTTAACAATCTTATCCAGTACTTTCTGATCAGCTTGAGAGCAATTTCCATACCAGACAATGATGCTGTTTGTCAGTATACTCTCAATTGTGTCTCTGTAGAAGGTGAGTAGGACCTGTGGGGGGAGGTTAGCTCTAACAAGTGTGTTAAGGAAGTGGAGATGTTTTGGGGCTCTCTTTATAAGGTAGGAAGTGTTTGTGTCTCAGCTTATGTTGCATTATATTCAGAAATAAGGTGTTTTTGACACAATGGTATTACATGATGATCTGAATAAATGAACAGTTTATACATAGATTATTTCAGTTCTGTTCCTTTCAGACTCAACTCTTCAGATGTTCACATTGACATTCTGTTACAATCTGCTGCAGTCTAGTTGAAACATAATAATCTGATTATTAATTATTGGCCTTTCTTGCCACACATCTGATTAGCTATTGTTTCTCTTATGCGATACATTCTAGCACTGCACTTACTCTTCCAACTTTTATTGGGACCACAAACAACCTCATTTTCAACTATTGTTCATAATTTGTTCACAACAAATTTCTTTAGTAAAAATGCTTATCTCTTCTTTTATACATCATAGCAAACGTTATTTTTCCTGCCAGCTCACACTCAGATGGTTATATGGTGGACATATCTTTTAGTCTTTAATATGCACCCTATATGCTTTCATTGCTTCTCATTCTGGTGCTCCCTCTTGCCACTGTTATAGTCTTTGATTATTCACACTTTATTTCTGATTAGTGGTATTTTCTCTACATCAGAAGTAGATTTACACAGTTACTTTCTTCTGTTAGCTTTCTTAATTGTAGTCATAGTTTGATTCAATACATACCTATGGTCAATACATACCTATGTCGCTTTGTATATTGCTAAACTTGTTGCTCCCAACATCCTGCCTTTCTTTGGTCATTCCTTATATAGGAAATAATTCTGCCTCATAGCAATAATTCCTGTAACTCACCAAATTAAAAATCTTATATCTTTAATTTATTAAAAGAAGCACATATATGACCATGTACCTTTACGAATAAGAAACGATTAATAAATGACAGCCATTTTTGGCTCATAATAACTTTAAATATCACCACAGCAATATTTCCTTTTTCTCTCTCTCACAACTTATACACTTTTCAGGCTTATTCATATGCTGATAGAGTCACAGGTACTTACTAAGCTTATGACTGTACGTCATTCACATATGTCTTCCCCAATCCATCTGGCATGGCACAGTGGATCACCAGTTAGCATTTCTGCCTCATGGTACTTGGTTTCACCCTTTGGTTCTCATCTGGATGTCTCCATACTCCTTGTATCTGTAGGTTTTTTTGTGAATGTTCTGATTTCCTCCCACATCTCAAGAATATGTCTTACATGAATTACATGAATTGGTGATCCACCAAATTGCCTGAATGTTTACACGAGTGAGTGTGTGTGTGTGTGTGTGTGTGTGTGTGTGTGTGTGTGTGTGTGTGTGTGTGTGTGTGTGTGTGTGTGTGTATGTGTGTGTGTGCCTATATCTATCCTGCAATTAAATGGTACCCTCGTCTAGGAATGTTTCTCTGTCTTGTGCCAAGTGAGTACTGGAAGAGATCCCAGCTCCTCTCTGACCCTGAAAAGGATTAAATTATTAATCAATCAGAGAATGAATGAATAAATAAATGAATAAATAAATAAATAAATGCATACATACATTAATTAATTAATTAATTAATTAATTAATTAATCAGAGAAAGAACAAATAAATGCATTATTTAATTAGGCATACAATATGGCTTCTATTTAATATCGTGCCATAACATCTAACTTACTGATAAAGTCCAAAGTTAGAACCATCCTCTCACTGTCACAAAAGTACATGGTTACCATTGAAGTCTGCATAAAAACTGACTACAAGGAAGGAAAGTAAAATTCAAGTTACACTTAGCAGCCATTGTTGTTTCAATACATTACACTTACCTTCTCCTTTCAGAAACAAGTCGAAGGTCTCCTGAAAATGATGAGGATCTTCTAAGTATACAGACATCTGATAAAAATAATACATGGACACTATGATATCCTTTGGGTTGCGGGCTGTATAGACAACCTAAAAATTTAAAACAAAAACTTGATACATGATCTCTTTTATATACATATCAATCTTTAAGATACCTCTCAACTTAGAAACTTGATAGCATAACTGGTTTTACATAGCATGATTTTTCTGAAGGGTATAAAGTCTGAAACTGAAATGTCTGTCATTATTTTCTGACTTCAACCCTCAATTATTTGCCAATGATTTGCCAGAAAAAAACACAATTTTATGACCAAAACTATGAGGCAAAAATCTGGACATTCTGCAAAAATCTGTACAGTTGAGAAGTATTTCTTTAATATTTGTCTTTGCCCTTATTTAGTGATTTCCTTGTTAATCACCATCTGTGTCATTCAGTACTTTTTCTTTGTCCATAAAATATATTCTGAATTCTCCAGCCTTATGCACACATCAGACTGAACAGAGCATGATCAGCAACTGGTTAGTAATCTCATAAACTTTAATTCTAATAAGTGGGTCATAGTTAACAAATATTTCCTAAAACAAAATGATATTAACTGCAACAGAAACAAGAGAATAAGAAATGCAACAACACTTATTCTTATAATCAAAATAATAACTGAGTTAAATCATGAAATTTAAAACTTAGCTCAGAAGGACAAACTTACAAGGAGTGATACATTTCAAGATCTAATATAACTGGTTTGAAGGTGGACAATTGTCATGGTGTGGTATACACACACAAACAAAAAGATTTATAAGTGGACACTGGAGAAAAATTAAACAGGCATTTTAAAGGAACACAAGAATGCAGATAACTTCTTTGCTATAATAACAGAGGAACATAGATAGTTTGCTGAATGAACATTGAAAATCTCACTTAGTGAATTTATTTTTGTCCCACACCTGATTTAACACTGTATGTAAAGTCTTCAACTGGATTCATGTTTATGACGCTCTTGCCTTTTCAGGATGGTTATTCATATCATAAGCAAACTTTGTGAGAAATAATGCTATTTCCCGAGTGGTGCACCTTGTAACTTCAGATTGTCTTGCTGTCATAACCACATAGACTTTATGGATGTCTCTGTTTTGTCTTCTTTTTTTAAAACTGTAGCTTTTCAGTCTCTCCCTCTCTCTTTCTTCCTGTGACACAGACTGTGCACCAGTCTTGTTGCCCTCTTCTGAAATGCATCTAGCCTGCCTGGGTCCTTTTAAAGATGAGACCTCAAGAACTGCACACTATAGTCTAGTCAGAGATTTACAATTTATCCATATTAATATGTAATAACTCAGTCCATTTCATTACATCCATCCCATCCAATTGATGGGTCTTCAGGCCACTTGTTGGATTTGAGCTAACAAAGCTAGTGCTCCAGCCTGGAGCGCCTGAGATTTTTTTCTTCCCACAATGCACCTGTCCTGACTAAGATAGCTTCCCTCCAATAGGCTTGTAGGTAAGTACTAGGTTAGCTGGCATTGTGGACCATTTTAAACTTAGTCAAATTTTCCTTTAGTGAGAGCCAATCCCTGTACCTCTTGAATGTGAGAAAAAATCCTTAACCATTATGCTAACTCCCAACCCCAGATTTTGTTTGCCACCATCATATTCATACGTGGACTAATCAGCTAAGTTCTCCATTGCCTTATCCATTGCCTTATAGGAATTCCAATCTATTTTTATTCTGCTTCAATAGATTTTAGTTTCTCTTCAGCCATTTAGTATCAGCTGTATATTGTGTGCCGATTTTCTCCATGTTTGAAGATATTCTCTTTTAACCTTAAAGCTTAATCTTTCCTTCAACAATTGGTCATTGGGGCCTATTTTTGTTGTCATTATAGTTATTGTAGTTTGATGAAGTTATATGAGTTATAGTTAAAAGAGTTTCTCCGTGTTTGCTAGGTTTCTCATTAGAGAGATTTTGGTATTACTGTGCATGTTTTGTGTGTGCCCTGCCTTTCATTACAATCGGTTATGGATGGCAAGGAAAAAAGAGAGAAAAGTTTCAAAAACATTTGAAATGTGCACACACACACACACACACACACACACACACACACACACACACACTCCAGAATGGCCATGACATGTGTGTCTACTGTTTAGTGGTTCAACATTTGAGTGTGGACCTTTTTGGTGCATGCCATTCAGACAGAGAATTCTCTCTGAAACAAAGAATAAATTGGTCTAGAAGGCTCTTCCTCCTCCTGAATCTGAGGGAGCTAAGCTCAGGGAAACTTCAGACAAGTAAAGGGTTGACTGAAGTGGGACAAGGAAGATATGAGGTAATAAAAAGCCAAAGATGAGGCCTCATCTTTGGCACTGTAAGTAAACAAACAGGGTTCCCCTTCAAGGTGAGAATCAGAACCTCAGCTTTCAGCTCCAACTATCTTTGTTGTTGACTCAGCAGTTGAACAGGTAGTTAGAACAGAAACAATTCCATGCACCATCCAGAAATGCTCTGGTTTCCTTAATCAGGTCCCTCAGAACTAGCTATGAATGTCCTTCTTTCCCAGCTGTAATCAACGATAAAGAGAACGGGTAGTTTATCCACCATTTCACTACTTCCCCAGCCCTCATCTCACAGGAATCTGCTTCTTTAGTTCTCAAGTTTGGAACTCTTGTCTTTGGCTGGAACCATTCCTTCTTTATTGGGGATGAGATAAGGATTGGAGGAGGATCCTCAGGCCAAACAAATGTCAGACTGACTTTCAAAGTTATGGGGAGGATAATTTCTTCTCCACTGAACCATAATTCACAGAATCCACGGGTGTTGGTTCCACCCATGGACATCCCTTCAGCTGACTCATACATCCATGGGTCAGAGTCTAGCTTTAGTTCTCAAAAGGTCAGAGAGGCATCACCACAGTTCTTTGATAACTCAGACAAACTACCATCTAATGTTCCAAAAAAAGAAGTGCAAAAAGAAGCACTTGGATTCCCTGGTGAAGTCCATTACATCAGACATGGATTTGTACAATAGAGAGGGACTCTCTCAGTCTCCTCCTCAGGAAGTTACCATTGGTGAGGTCTTACACCTCATGCTCTAGAAGAGTAACTAGCCCACAGATCCCCCTACCTCTTTTCTCGATGAGGTGGCCCTGTTTGAGGCTTACAATTCACCACCCTCTATTTCTTGGGTACTACGTCTGACAGATTGTCTCATTGACTTGCCTGCTCAGAAGACATGACAAGAGCACAAATCCTGCAAAAGCATACCCAGAAAACCAAACAAAATTCTAAGACTTCCAAAGGATAGTCAACACTGGACAAAGGGTCCCCTGGTGACAAAGAGTCCCCTGGTGGATGAATCCATTTAAACCAAATGATCCATCCCCTTGTGCTTTTTCCCAATTATTCCAACAAGGGAGAGTATTCTCTCCCTTATGTGTACGACAGTTGGCTTACAGGATTGAGACGTTAAGTTGTTTCCTAGTGCCCAGTGTGAAAGGTTTGATTCTTTCAGCCTCCATTACCTAAATGCATGACACTGAGCAAGTCACTTAACCAGACACTGATCCTAGGCTGAGTCTATAAAAAGTCTATGGAGATCAGTTATGTACCCTAGAAAACAAATAAATAAATAAGCTTAGAAATTCACACATAGTTGAGATTCTATTTGCATCACACCAAAGCATTTAAAAAGGACTCAGTTATTTGTAATATTTGCACCTAGTAAATTGGGAAAATAAGTGCCCAGGATAACTCTGTCGAGATGACTGTCTGACTGTATCTCCTTTGTTTATATTAGTATTAATAAAATCCTTGCCATCTATACTAAGAACTTATGAAACATGTTCTGTGGCTACTTCTTTGGCCTTCTTCAAGAATCCATCTATTGATGATATTTGCACTGAAGCAGTTTGGTCCATAATGCATACCTTTACCAAGCACCAAAAGTTATATTTCCTCTGGATCTTCTGTCTTCAAAGGTCTGTTTCTATGACAATACCCAAGTGTTCTACTAGCTGGGAATTCTGACCCATCAGTCAGATCAGTTGGATCATTTCCTTCCTGTTCATCCAACACAACATCCTTCACACCATCCCACTTCCATTATTTAGTTTGAGGATTCCAAAGGACTGCTTGCTCTCTGTAGCTTATTCTAGCCAGCGAACTCAATCTGAGGGAAGCTAGCTTAGTCAGGACAGCTGCATTGTGGATTGAAACAAAATCTGAGAAGCTTGAGGCTAGAGCAGTAGAGCGTTGCTGGCTCAGATCCAACAAGTGGCCTGAAGACCCATCACTCAGATCAGATGGATAGGAATGAAAGGATCCACCGTTATGGTAAGTGCAAAACTAACTTTTTTTTACTGCAGGTTCCTCTTCCTTTGTAAAAAGCTTTTCCTTGCAGCTTTTGCCTTGACACTTATACAGACAATCTAAAGGACTATCCCCAGCAGTGATGCACATTTAATCCATCATTTACTAGCACATCATCTTAATGAACTAGGAAACTCCATATACTATGTGCCACTGCCTAGCCAAAGATCTGTTCATGACATACCTCTCAACCTCATAACTCAAGAAAGCAGGACAAAGCCTAAAATAGTAGAGGGATAAATGACTAAAAATATAGAAAGGTTTTAAATATTGTTCTTATAAACTCAGAAAGTTGCTAGAATAACAGAATTTATGTTAGCATGAATTTTCTGAAGAATATGAAGTCTGAAACCTCAATGTATGTCATTATTTAGTGACTTCAAACCTCAATGATTTACCAGAAAACAACACATTTTATGAGGACCAGACCAAAAATATGAAGCAAAATCTGGACATTCTGCAAAAATCTGGAAAGTTGAGATGTATGGCCCATGACGTCACTCTACAAATGACTGAAGGGTTTTTTTATGTCAAATGTCAAAAGTTTTTTATTCAGGCATGTCCAATGGTCAGCTCCCAGTGTTCTCTCCTGTCTATCTGATGAATCTGAACATCTTGAGGCAATGTAGAAATTGCCTCATGTACACAGACAACCCTCTCCTCCTACCACCCAACACTACAACCTGTGAGAGATGCACTTATCTAGCCAAACTGGAGGTAAAGCTCTCTCCAACCAAGACTGAACTTGACAATCAAAAGGAGAAGCTAAACATTTGCACCACACCACACTCATCACATAGTCTCACTAAATCTACACCACCAAAATCCACACATAGTAACACAAAAACATTCGCTGAGGCTCTCAATAATAATCTGTCTAAGCAACAGAGACCTCCAAAGCAGAAACGCAAGCAACCTTCATCTCCCAACACAACCCAAATGACACATAGCCCACAGACTCAGTGTGCCACTCAACCACAGCCAATAAGGCGACACAACATTCCCAACACACTAGTCATAGGTGACTCTATAGTCAGGCACACTGATGTCCCACTCACCAGGCTAAACAAGGAGAAGGTGACTGTCAGCTGCCTGTCGGGTGCCAGGATCCACCACATAACCCACGCACTCAGGTCACTCCACAACAAGTACAAACAACACTCTGTCATTGTCCATGTTGGTGTGAATGACCTGAGATGTACCTCCCTGGACTACATGAAAAAAGACATGGAAGAGCTCTTCAGTCTTGTAGCCCAGGCAGGTAGGACCCTAGCCCTGAGTAGCATTCTGCCATCACCCAGAATGATACCGCAGTACAAGGACAAAATGAATGACTTCAACAATTGGCTAAGCTTCTGGTGTCATTCTAAGGGATCCAGTATCTGTCTGCTTGGGATGACATGGTCGACAGACCACAGTGCTTTACAGAGATGGCCTGCACCTGTCGTCCCTGGGATTCCGGATACTGGCGAAAGCTCTTGCCACCCCTATAGTGCCTTTTTTAGGTAAAGTTCAAATAACAAGTTCACCACCGTAACAGGAACAGGCAAGCAAAAACTGACGGTAATGCTACTCAATGCTAGAAGTCGAAATCCCAAAATGCACTCACTTGAGGCACTCCTTAAAATGGAGAACATCGATATCTGTGCAGTGAATGAGACATGGTTCAAGGCTCCAGAGAGCACCCCTACACTACCAGGCTATAACTCATACCACACTTTTCGGCCATGTAACTTGAACCAAAACACCAAAGGCGGAGGTGTGGCCATATTCATTAAGGATATCCACACCTCCAGGCTAGCTGCTCAGCATAATGCATGCGAGGTTATCCCAGTCCAACTAACTCTGGGCAAAACTGCAATCCAAATTGTAGCTTGCTACAGATCTTCGACCATGCCCCAGGATTCCCACTCCTCTTTTCTTGATGTACTGGAAAATATTAGGGTTCAATCAAACACCCTAATAATGGGTGATTTCAACTACCCCACCATTAACTGGGAAAACTACTCATGTACCAACTCCTTCACACAATGCTTTCTGGAATTCATAAACTCCAATGCCATGGATCAACTTATCCACACCCCTACCAGGGGCAACAATATCCTAGACCTAGTCATTACCAACATGAGTGACCATAAGCTAATCACCCTTGATATCCACATCCCGCCCCCACCCCCCATTAAGGAAACTACAGTAAAAAATTTCTCCAAAGCCAACTTCATGCTTCTTAAGACAGAAGTGGTGAACTTCATGACACCCATGCAGATGGACAATACAGTTACAACTGCTGAAACCTACACAAATGCACTCTATAAGCACTTACACAAGTGCATGGATCATGCTATCCCAAATAGAACCAAGATGCTATCCTTCAAAAAAAGAAGCCAATTTGGTGGCCCCCTGCCATAAACAAACTGTACAACAGAAGGAAGAAACTGTTGCAAAAGAGAGTAAAATCCCATGAGTGGAGGAGCTTCCTGGTCAGCCTCAGTAAGAAGCTGAGATCCCTTATAAGATCCTCCAAAGCTAGCTATGAAAACAAAATTGCCACTAATTCTAAGGGCAACCACAGAGCATTCTATAGCTATGTCAAGATTCTCGATGACAACACCCAGATCTGCTCTGAGTTACAACACAAAGGCACGAAAATTACTGAATCAACTGATATTGCCAATATCCTGGCAAATAGGTTCAGTACTAACTTTACCCCCCCTTCACCCCCTACCACATCTATACATGAAGAATTCAGAGTCCCTGTAATCACAACTACGCAGGTAAAAGCTGCACTCTCTAAAGCCAAAAACACAGCATCCATGGGACCGGACAACATCCCAGGCTGCGTTTTACATGAACTTCAGAACGAACTGGCTCCCCACCTAAGTACCATGTTCAATAATAGCCTCACTGAATGGCGCACAGCAACAGTTACCCCACTCCACAAAGGGGGAGCCACCACTAACCCTGGGAACTATCGCCCTATTAGCCTGACGAGCCTGGTCTGCAAGGCCATGGAACGTATCATCATGGAACTCATAAACAAAGACATTGGTAACCTCCAAACTCTGGATCCCATCTAGTTCAGGTTTTTGAAAGGCAGATCATGCCTCCTGAACCTGATCAACTTCTTTGAAGCAGTCACCAAAGCCTTATATGAGGGTAAGGTGGTTCATACAGCCTATCTTGACCTCACCAAGGCTTTCAACATCATCCCCATTCTTGAATTATAGCTAAACTCACTAAACTAGGTATAAATCCCTATGTCACAACTGGCTCACTGACAGAACCCACACTGTAAAGGTTGCAGACTCCAAATGTGACCTCAAACCAGTGACAAGCGGAGTACCACAGGGTTCAGTCCTGGGACCTCTCCTGCTTGGTATCTACTTCTCTGAAGTACAGGCTAACACAGAAGGCCTCTGGCTAACAAAGTTCACAGATGACTGCAAACTAGGAGCCATAGTCAAGTCCCCAAATGATGTGGACATCCTACAGAAGGGCCTCACTGAGACAGATGTCTGGTGTCAGAGCCATGGCCTCAAGCTCAATGCCAAAATGTGCAGTGTCATCCCCTTTGGTAAAATCTCTGTACCCATGAACTACCACAGAGGCAGCAATCTACTTAACACCGAATGTGTGATAAGAGACCTAGAGACCCAGGTGGACAGTAGTCTCTCCTTTGATATTCACATCATCACAGTAGTCAGGAAGTCCTTCTACGTGGCACACCTCATCGTAAAAGGGTTCTCATCCAGGAAAAAAGAGGTCATTGTTCCCCTCTACTCAACACTCATTAGACCCATTATAGAGTACAATGCCCCTTTTTGAATGTACCTCACAAGACATCTGCAGCAGCTGGAAAGGCCACAGAAGTACTTCACAAAGACGATTACTGGCCTCAAACAAATGCCCTACACTGACCGTCTCAAAAAACTCCAGCTTTACTCCGTAGCATATCACCTACTCCGAGGTTATCTCTGCCTAACATATAAAGCTATGTCAAACCCAGAGCTGTTGGACATGCTACACCTAAAGAAATCCCAATCCCTCCGAGCTACACGCTCTAGGAACCTAAACCTTGTCACCACACTAAACAGGACATGCTGGATGGATAGATTCCTGTCCCAGAGACTTCCCATAGTCTGGAACAGGCTACCCATCTATGTCAAGCAAAGTTCTTCATTAGCTCTCTTCAAGAAAAATCTTGATGAGTGGATGGGAAATATGAAATACACCCCGGGGATCACGTCTGTGTCTCTGCTCAATAGTGGCACAGGAAAATAACTTTCTTGGGTTGCATAAGCCAGGGAACCTTGTTGGCTAGGCATACGTAGGCCCTTGGTACGATACCCTAGTACCTACCTATGAACCTAAGGCTTTCTAAAATTGTTCATTGACCTACTGAATGGTACCACATCTAATATCTTGCTGAAGTCACACTGGAATATGCCCCAAATCCCTTCCTGATCTAGTCCCTGGTTACTCAAGTAACTCATCTGTGTCATTATTTATGTCATGACCTTATATTGATCTACATTTTGTGCTTTGTTTATTTTTATATATTGTAATATCATTTCCTTCATAAGTTCTAAATAAGCTTTTGGAGACCATCAAGAATATCAGCCAACTCATCCAGTACTGGTTGTAAACTAACAATGCCCCTCCTTAAATAAACTTTCACCACATATCACAAGCAAAAATAATGATACATCATCCATGCAGTCATCCAGACTAGATTTAAAAGTTGCTAGGTAAGTGCTCTCCTTAGTAAGTAATGGCGGCCTGTTCCAGAATTGGGGGATACATTTGGTTAGGCATCTGTCATGCCATCTGGCATTTATTAATGAGGTGGTATACATTTAGATCTCCAGAATGGTTGTTTGTTTTACTATTGGTTCTACTTAGATAAAAGAATTCAAAGAATGCCGGGTCATTCACATCACAAAAGGCTAAGCAGAGATAACCATGCTGTATGACACTGGACAGAGGGATATGGCTTTGATTCTGTCAGAGTAGATAAGAGAACTCAGACCTGATGTCTTTTTGGGGAAGATACATTAATATGTCTCTGGCTGTTTTAAGTGCTTAGCGAGATACATCAGGTAGGGTGCATTATATTCAACAATGGGCTTAATAAGTCATAAATAAAGTAGGACTATAACTTCTTTGTACTTCTTAATGAACTACCACAAAAGGACACAATTTGGAAAGTAGAAGGATTTTGTAATCACCATATAGACATAGTTGTCAAAGGAGATCCTGTTATCAACATATACACCCACATCACTGATGATTGCATCAAATTTAAGTGGAATGTTAACTATATGGTAAGTAGTAGTGATGCCAGATTATATTTCTTGATGTTGAGGATAAGGCCATGGTTATTACACCAAGCATCTGTTTGACCTACCCCTTTCTGGAGAATTTGATTATCAGAATAGGATTTGATAACCACTCCAAGTCTGCAGTCATAAGTAGACTTGATTAGACTTGTTCCATGGGTTTTGGCATTTATTCGTATACCTCTCAACCTCTTAGTAGAAGAAATCTGGACAAAGCCTAAAATAATGGGGGGAACAATCAAGGGAGCCCGCAGGATTTTTTGCAGGGGGGTGCAAACCCAAGCCCCGCCCGTGCAGCCCCACCCCCTCTGCTTCCCCCGCCCACTCAGTCCCACCCACACAGCCATTTCAGTGTCCCATTACTTGGCTATTTCTCCCCATTTGTCATAGACACTGTTCAAATCTCTCAGTGTGCATACTGTTTTATGCTTTACTTCTACAATGATTACAGATATCTGGATTTCATTTACAACTTTTATTTCAAATTTTATAGCACAAACACTGATAGACATTTACTAAACCTAAACAAAGCAATTGAAACCCACATTCAACGAACATGCATCTGGCCAGTGGCAGGGTAAGTTTACCTTTGGCCTGTTTCCAAATCATAGGCTCCTTGACACATTTTTAGAACCATGCAAAAGTTCTTTGATTCACCTTCCTGACTGTATTAATTATACTACATAATAATTGAATTATATCCCTTGTATAATACAGCACCACTTCTTAGAGTGTGTTTTAAATTTATAGTTCTGAGCATTTTTCCTTTAAGCAATGAAACAAATCATATGAACCAATAATGACAACCTGCCCAATTCAGAACATTTCAACCATAAAGGGCCACTCAAACTTCTGTCATACAATCCACCAATATCAATCAATATGCAGAATCTCTGCAGAAGTATAAGTCATCTGAATAATTCCACATTAAAGAGATCTGAAACCAATGAAGAGGTTGTTGCTAGAAAAAACTTTATTTCAGTGTTTCATTTACAAATTCAGCGTCTGTTGCCCTTGAAGAATAAATTGCCTGTGCTACATTAAAATAAATTGTAAGTTGGTATATTGCAATAGGGAATGGGTGGCAGGCTGAAAAACAGGTTCATAGTTATTAGGTGTCTCATCCAAAGGAGGACATACTAAGAACTGCAGTACCATACCCCCCCCCCCTTAAAATACAAATGTACATGCTGTACGAATAGAACCTACAGTCCTTTGCATCAAGATGCAAGTATGCTACCTGCTAACACTGCTTTACAATTCTCTACCATAATAACGATACCATTTGCTAAACAAAACAGTTGCACATTTTAAGCAGACTTAGCATGAGCAGCAGTAACCTTTGTTTCCCTTGAAGCTCACAATTCCTTGAAAATGCACTTGAAAATAAATTCCACCTGCTAGGGCATTTCTCTCTCTGACACACACACACACACACACACACACACACACACACACACACACACACACACACACACACACACACCTCAACTTCTTAGTGCAAGAAATACATAAATAGATCTTTTCAAAGTTACAACAACTGTAAACTCTGTGTGACCATGGTGTGTGCTTGTTTTGACAGAAAGGTATAAAGGAACTCATGGCTATGTATATAGTTGAATCTCTGTACTGAAGTATTCCCTACCATGATGCTGCTTTAATAGTGTGTTTGCATTCAGAAACTTTTACAGTTTTTATACTGAATTTTATAGCTACATGAATTAGAAAATAACCAATTTCCTTTTCAGAGCATAAGCTAAAAAGTCCACTCCTTACAAGCACTGCTTCCCCTGGAAAACATCTATATATGCATCACAGAGACCTAGTTCAAGACCGATGACAGCACTCCTTTAATGCAGGATTTCAATACCTGCCACAAGTTCAGGCCTATCACCCGAGATGAAAAGGTGATGGTGTTTACATATTCTTAAAGAATATTTCATCATCTCCAGACTTGCTAGGTGAGATAATGACGTGGAATTCCTCTGCATCCAACTTAGCATTAACAAAACTTACTGTGTCATACCTAACTATAGGTCCCCTCTATGTACCCCATCAGTCCATATCTCCTAACTAATATGGTGTCCCTATGCATTAAGCCAACACCATTATTCTAGGAGACATCAATCACATTTTATTCCAAAATTGCCATTTTGAGGAAGGATTATTAGGGGAGAGCAACATTGAGCCAAAATTGGGGACAATGGAGAGGTTTGGATATTCTTAATTCTACAAAGCGATTTGCACATACCTCTCAATCTCTTAATGCAGGAAATCTGGACAAGGCCAAATATATTGGGGGAACATACAAACACTACTAAAAATTGCTCTTGTATAAACTTAAGACAGTTGATAGAACAGGTCTTGCATTAGCATGCATTTTTCTGAAGGCTATGACGTCTGAAACTCAATGTCTGTCATTTAGTGACTTCATTGTATGAGGAACAAACCAAAAATAAGAAGTAAATATCTATTCATTCTGCAAAAATATGGGCAACTGAGAGGTATAGTTTAACTGGGGCTGTCTGAGTTTGCTACCCACCCCCCTCACAAAATCATGGTCGAATGGAGCCGCCCCCCCTGCAGCCATTCCAATGTCCCATTCCTTGGTTATTTTGCCCCATTTACCATAAACACTGTAAGGTGCATACTGCTTTACTTCTGCGATGATTTAGATTTCATTTGAAAGCTTTATTTTGCATTTTACAGCACAAACCCTAATAGATATCTGTTAAACAAAGCAATGCAGTCTCACAATGAAAATAGACTTAACATTAAAACTTCTCTGCCCTTGAAACTCACATACATTGAAACAGCAATGAAACCCACATTCAAAGAAAATACATTTTGCCAGTGGCAGATAAATATTAACTCTGGGCTGTCTTCAAAATCATAGGCCCCTTGAACATGAAACATACACATGCTCTTTGATACACCTTCCTGACTATTACATTATATTCCTTGTACAATATAGTACAATTGTTAGAGGGCATTTTAAATGTATTGTTTTGAACATTTTTCCAGTAAACAATGAAACAAAATGCATACACCAATGACTAAAACTGCCCAATTCAGAACATTTCCATCATAAAAAGTCTACTCAAGTTTCTATAGTCCACCAGTATCAGTAAATATGCACAATCTCTGAAGTAGTAAAATCCACATTAAAGAAATCTGTAACTAATAAAGAGGTTGCTGCTAGCAAACAACTTTATATGTCATTGTTTCATCTACAAATAAAGTGCCTGTTGCTCTTGAAGAATAAATTGCCTTTGTTGCATGTATTAAAAACATGATAAGCTAGTAATACCGCAATAGGGAATGGATAGCAAACTGATAACAGGTTCATAGTTACTAGGTATCTTTGCCAAAAAGGACTGCAGTATCCACCCCTTTACAACACAGTACAGTATCAACAATGCATCTACCTACTGGGGGAGTAGAACCCACAGCCTTCAGCATCAAAAGCAAGTACACTACCTGTTGTGCTATTAACAATACAAGCAGACTGCACATAAGCAGCACTAAACTTTTGCTCCCCTGCAGCTGTCAGCTCCTTGTAAAATCTACACGACACTCAGCTATATCTCTGAACTTTGCAGCACAAGAAATCTGGAAAAAGCCAAAATTTATTGAGGGGGGACAAAAGGCCAAAAACCAGGGACACATTTTAAACATTGCTTGTATAATGTTGGAAAGTTGCTAGAATAAGATGCTGCGTTACCACCATACATTTCACTGCCACGTCTTGAACCCAGGGGACCCAGTGCAAAACAGTCAGAGCAACATACCACTATGCCAAATCAGCTATTTTGTGAAAGAGGAAGACTGAAACTTAAATGGCTACCATTTAGTGAATTCAGTTCTCACCATAGCACAGCTGTCAACCTCTTAGCACAAAACACCTGAACAACGCCAATAATGGGCACAAAACACCCGAACAAAGCCAATAATGGGTGAATACAGCCCCCAAACATTCAGTGAATTCAGTTCTCACCACAGCTCTCAACCTCTTAGCATAAAACACCCGGACAAAGCCAGTAATGGGGGAATATAGCCCCCAAACATATTCAGTGAATTCAGTTCTTACCATAGCTCTCAACCTTAGCACAAAACCTGGATGAAGCCAATAACGGGGGAATACAGTCCCAAAGATAGGGATAAATTTCAAATATCCATCTTATACACTTAGAAAATTGCTAGAATAAAAGCTTTTGTGTTACCATGCACTTTCTGAAGAATATGAAGTCTGATATTGAAATGAGTGTCATTTTTTTTAACATTTAACCAGGAAAGTCTGACTTGGAACAAAAGCTAATTTTTAGCAGTGGCCCAGGGAGAAACACTCCAGACAGGCATGTTTTTGTAAGATGGGAGGAAACAAAATACAGATTCCACACAGAAGGTAAGGCACTCCAGCCAAGAATCAAACCAGAGAACATGTAGCTGTCAGGCAACAATGCTACCACTGCCCCAATGCACTACTGGCTTTGCAAGGACACAAATACAGAAACCACAGATTTTATGAGGAACAGAACAAGTATGAGGGAAAAACCTGCAACATTTTTACAAATGGTGGTGGGTAGGAAATTCAGGCTCTTGCCACTTGGGCCCAAGGTACAGGGTTCAAGCCTTATTCTCTACCCACCACCATGTAGCACCGGGGCATTTTACACACACACCACTCTGAAATCCCATCCACACACACACCACTCTGAAATCCCATCCACACACACACACACACACACACACGCACACACAGACACACCACTCTGAAATCCCATCCACACACACACACCACTCTGAAATCCCATACACACACACACACACACACACACAGACACACCACTCTGAAATCCCATCCACACACACACACCACTCTGAAATCCCATCCACACACACACACACACACACACACACACACACCACTCTGAAATCCCATCCACACACACACAGACACACCACTCTGAAATCCCATCCACACACACACACACACACACCACTCTGAAATCCCATACACACACACACACACACACACACACACACACACACACACACACACACACACACACACACACACACACACACACACCACTCTGAAATCCCATCCAAACACACACACACACACCACTCTAAAATCCCATACACACACACACACACACACACACACACACACACACACACACACACACACCACTTTGAAATTCCATCCACACACCACTCTGAAATCCCATCCACACACACACACCACCACTCTGAAATCCCATCCACACACACACACACACACACACACACCACTCTGAAATCCCATCCACACACACACACACACCACTCTGAAATCCCATCCACACACACACCACTCTGAAATCCCATCCACAGACACCACTCTGAAATCCCATCCACACACACACACACCACTCTGAAATCCCATCCACACACACACCACTCTGAAATCCCATCTTACACACATTACTCACTCTGAAATCCCATCTTACATACATTACTCATTCTGAAATCCCATCTTCCGTCCGTTTCTGAAATCCCATCTTCCGTCCGTCCGTTTCTGAAATCCCATCTTCCGTTTCGGTTCCCGCTCGCAAGTAGTCCTCTAAACCGAACTGTTCGCTTGCAAGTAGGCAAGTAGTCTTCTAAACCGAACCGCTCACTCGCAAGTAGTCCTCTAAACTATCCGTTTCGGTTCCCGCTCGCAAACTTGAAAATATGTGCACTGCGCGATGATGTCAGCACGCCCACGACTAGACTTCTTTCTTCTTAAAGAAGAACGCCCTAAAAAAAATATATATATATTTTTTTAAATTAAATGATTAACTAGTCAGCGGATTCCAGCACCCCCTTGCACCTGCCTGTGGGTGCCCTTGGGAACAATGGCCCAGAAATAGGGACAAATTTTAAGTATTGCTCTTATAAACCTAGAAATTTGCTAGAATAATAGGGTTTTTGTTAGCATGCATTTTCTGAAGGATAGGAAATGTATGTCATTATTTAGTGGTTTCAATAATAAGTGAATTGACAGAAAACCAGAAATTTTATGAGGAACAGACCAAATATATCATAGGTAGGCCCTAGGCTATTGGCCCAAGGGCCTAAGTAAGCCTAGCCAACAAGGTTCCCTGGCTTACTCCACCCAAGAAAGTTAATTTCCTGTGCCCCTGTCGAGCAGAGCCACAGACATGATCCCTGGGGTGTATTTCCTACTTCCCATCCACTCATCAAGATTTTTCTTGAAGAGTGCTAATGAGGAACTTTGCTTGACATAGATGGGTAGCTTGTTCCAGAGTGTAGGAAGTCTCTGGGACAGGAATCTATCCCTGCAGCATGTCCTGTTTTATGAGGCAAAAATCTGGGCATTCTGGAAAAAAATCTGGACAACTGAGAGGTATTAAGTCACAGAAATATTTACAAAAGAGAAGGAGGCCCAGGAAAAAGTCCTGTGGGACACCACTGGTGACATGTTTCTGTCTAGGTTAAATACCCCCGACCTTAACAGTATGAGTTCTTTCAGGTAGCCAATTACAGATCCAGCAGCAAACTCTGTCTGGGTTAGTGTCGTGATTTGAATGACCGGGCATTATCAATAATCCAAGTATGGGAATAGTGTGAGAGGACTTGTCGAGGTCAAGATAAGCAGTGTGAAAAATGTGTCTCTTATTTGGTTTCAGTAACCCTTACAAAAATTCATGCAGGCTGAACAAGAACAATTTGCTTTTTACAAAACTGAAATGGTGTGTACCAAGAATATATATATAGATATATCTATCTATATATATATATATATATATATATATATATATATATATATATATATAGATATTCACAGATGCAAGAATATGCTACAATATTTGGTTCAAGAAATAGTTTACAATGCCAAACGATGGACATAAAATCTAACTATGCTTAGCAGAGCTTTATGGGTAGGATGTAGCCAATTTTCTATCAAAATATTGAATTAACATTCGGCGAACACAGGAATGTCGAACGGCAGTTGGACGATTTCCGTGTTGCCAAACATTATTTGAGAGAGACACAGTTCGTGTCAGAGAATGCCACTGTGCATTCACTGATACTAACCTCATTGTTATGTGTACAGATCACGGTACAGTGCAGACTGGGAAATCCATCCCTTTCCTCAGTGTATGTAGTGCAATCTCAGAGTTGGAATATATAGTTAGCAGGGGGTGTGGGGGTGCAGGGGGGCCTGCCCCCCTGCATAACAGTGAATTTCCAGGGTAGGAACTAGACATATCTTAGCTCCTATGTGGACATCCTGTCAGCTGTTCAATGGAAATGTCAAATCTGCTGAATTCATTCATCAGATTCGACATTTACACCTCATTAGTATGCATGGATTTGGCATTGTGCTTCAACGTTAAAAATGGATTTTGTTTTTAACGTTCAGATTTTGATAGTAAACCGAAGTAGCCATAACAACTGAGATGGCTTATGCTACAGGGACTGCAGCATATCATTATATAGAGAGGTATGAAGACCTTAGAAGACACAAGTGAGACTAGCTGCAAGAAAGGATACCGTGGGGAGCAGACAGAGAAAAGGTGAGAAATGCATGCAGAGGGAAGAGGAGAAATCAGAAGAAGTGAATTTGAAATAAATGGCAACAGCCTGAGCAGCTATTAAACTTTGCATTATATAATAAGTCAATACAGATATGATTGGTTGTTAGGCATACTTGCTATGATAAGGTATATTGGAAGAAGCATTAGTGATAGGAACAATTTTCCTTTCAATTTAATAACAATCTGCTGGCTGAGAATCTGTACATAAGTGACTGTTAACATTTATTTATATGGTGTAAATGATATTGTGCTAATCACTAATGTATGTCTTAGTGCTGATGGAAAACATGGATCAGGGAGTTGCTGAGAGTCACTGGAATTTTTGTAGGTGAGTCCAAAACACTGTGACGCTTGTCACTCCCTTTTTATACCTCAGTGCAGGAAAACTAGGATAAGAATTCAAACCACAGTATTCAGCATTTAAATGTGAACAAAAAGTTCCAAACTGAAAGTCTGTTGGACTGAACAGCCTTAAAATCATAACTTATTCATACCATAAGCCTCAATGTTTTACATTCATAGCACATTTAGAGCCACACCACTTATTATCTGTTTAAATATAATAACATAAAACATATCTATTATGTGATGATATAACATATGAGATGACATTTACTAATGAAACTATTTGAAAGAATTGTTTCTAATTACAAAATAGTATAATAGTACATAAAAATACTCTAAATAATGTGAATTAAACACTGAAGTAAATGGTGTCCCGTAGTGAGCAAACTATGAACTTTTCAAAAACAACAATTAAAAAAAAATGATTTTAGAGATTTTTCTAAATGTTTGTAAACCAGGCAAAGAGCAGGTTTGTAGAGCCTTTTCAATGATGGCCCAGTCTCAGAAGAGCAGACAGAAATTACAAATAAAATTTACAAATACAAATTTACAGAAAACAGGTTACTAGAAGAATATTTTCTGAAGAGTTGTAACATTATGAAATATTTACATGTATAACTATATACAATATGTGAAGTTATTTGCTCAAGGAGAAGATGTTTACAAAATATATTTTATATATTTCATATTTGAGTTTATATATTTTATATATTTTTCTCTCTCTACTCTTCCCTCATTAGACCAGTCATCAAGTATAATGCCCCATTTGGCATGTACCTCACTAAACACCTGCAACAGCTGGAAAGGCCACAGAAGTACCTCACAAAGAGGATCCTAGGCCTTAAACACGTGCCTTACATGGACAGACTAAAAAAACTCTAGCTTTTCTCTGTCTCACATCATCTGTTAACAGGCGATCTCTGCTTGACTTACAAAGCCATGTCTGACCCAGCCCTGTTAGAAATGTTTCATAGTTTCATAGTTTAGTACTAGGCTATCTGCCCTGGGGCATTTGTAAGCCTAGCCATAGTGATGTGGCTTTCGCCACCCCATGAAATGGTACAAAAATGCACAGAATAGATTTAGAATACTGTGTCTCTGTCTAGTAGTGACACAGTGAAGGTCCCCTTATATAATAGAATTAGTTTACTGTGCCCCTGTCTAGTAGTGACACAGATGTGACCCCTGGGGTAAACTTACGATCTCCCATCCACTCATCAAGATTTCTCTTGAAGAGAGTTAGTGAGGGGCTCTGCCTAACATGAACTGGGATTCTGTTCCAGAGCATGGGAAGCCTCTGGGTTATGAATCTATCCCACCAGCATGTCCTATTCATACTTGTGTCGAGGTTTAAGTCTTTAGCTCTCGTGGTTCTGATGGATTTGGATTTTTTGAGGTGGAGCATGTCCATCAGTTCCTGAATGGACATGGCCTTGTACGTCAGGCACAGATCAACTCTGAGCAGGCGGTATGCTACTGAATAGAGCTGGAGTTTCTTTAGTCTGGCAGAATAAGATATGTTGGAGACCCTTGATCCTCTTGGTGAGGTACCTTTGTGGTCTCTCCAGCTGTTGCAAATGCCGGGTGAGGTACATACCAAATGGGGCATTGTACTCAATCATGGGTCTGATGAGGGAGGAGTACAGGGGTACAATGACATCCTTGGATCTGGATGTGAATCCCTTCATGATAAGGTGTGCAAGGTAGAATGTCTTTCTAACCACTTTGGCAACGTGGGTGTCAAATGAGAGGTCGCTGTCAACTTGGGTCCCTAGGTCTCTGATTACTTTTTCTGTACTCAGTGGGTTGCTGTCTATGTGATAATTTGTGGGTACTTTGTTTTTCCCAAAGGGGATGACTATACATTTTTTGGCATTTAGTTTAAGGCCATGACTCCGGCACCAGTTGTCTGTTTCTGTGAGGCCTTTTTGTAGGATGTATGTGTCCGCTGGTGTATCGACTATGGCGCCTAGTTTGCAGTCATCTGCGAACTTTGTCAGCCACAACCCTCCCATGTTTGCTTTAACATCTGAGAAATAAATGCCGAACAAGAGGGGTCCCAGGACAGATCCCTGTGGGACACCACTTGTGACTGGCTTTGAGTCTGACATTGCTCCAGTGATTTTAACTTTATGGGTTCTGTCCTTTAGCCAGTTTGCAACCCATCTAGTGACATAAGGGTTTACATTTAAGCTGTTGAGCTTATCTATGACGCCTGAGTGGGGTATTGTGTCGAAGGCCTTAGCCAAGTCCAGGTAGGCTGTATGGACTGCTTTGCCCTCATCAATGGCTCTAGTGACTGTTTCGAAAAAGTCAACCAGGTTCAAAAGGCAGGATCTGCTCTTTACAAAGCCGAACTGGGTGGGATCAAGTGTCTGTAGGTTCCCAATGTCTCTGTTTATGAATTCCATAATGATTCTTTCCATAGCTTTGCAGACCTGGCTGGTTAAGCTTATGGGGCTGTAGTTCCCAGTGTCTGTAGAGGTACCCCCTTTGTGGAGTGGGACCACTGTTGCTGTACGCCAGTGTTCAGGTACATATCCTGTAGTAAGGCTAAGGTTAAACAGCATTTTTATGTGCGGGTTTAGCTCCTCTTGGAGTTTACGTAGCACGCAACCTGGGATACCGTCAGGTCCCATTGATGCTGTGTTTTTAGCTTTGCTGAGGGCGGCTCTCACCTGGACATCTGAGATGACAGGGAGATTACATTCAGCTGGGATAAGTATTTCTTCTTTTGGGGGTGAGGGAGGGGAGAAATTTGCACTGAACCTGTCAGCCAGAATGTTGGCAATATCTGTGGGTTCAGTGTATTTTTTGTTGTTGTGAACTAACTCTGAGCATATCTGAGGGTTTCCGCCCAGGTTTCTAACATAGCTGAGGAAGGCTTTGTGGTTATCTTTAGTGTCCTTAGCAATTTTCTCTCAAAGTTGGCCTTGGATGTTTTTATGAGAGAACATAGTTTTCTGCTAGCGTTGATCAGAGATGTCTTCCCTTTATGGGATTTTGCTCTGTCGTGCAGTAGCTTCCTTCTTTTGTTATACAATTTGTTAATGGCTGAGGTCCACCAGACAAGACACTTGCCTTTGGTGGAGAGGGACTTGGATTTATTTGGGATCGCATGATCCATGCATTCTTGGAGATGTCCATAGAAAGCATTTGTGAAGGATTCAGCATTGTGGGATGTGGTATCCACTGGCCCAGTGGGCTTAGAGGATACCATCTCAGTCTTAAGAAGAGTGAAGTCTGCTTTTGAGAAGTTTTTCACTGTGGTCTTTTGTGCTGGGGGTGGAGGTGGGATATGTATATCCAGGGTGATTAGTTTGTGGTCAGATCTCACTGTTGAGGGGTATACCTCCGGTGTGGAACATTTTGTCCCCATGTTTGTGATGATCAGGTCTAGTATATTATCTCCCCTAGTGGGAGAGGTGACTAGTTGTTCCAGTACATTTGAATTTATGAATTCCAGGAACCTTTGGGCTAGGGTGTTAGGGCTAGATTAATGTACCCAATCTATGTCAGGGTAGTTGAAGTCTCCCAGTATGATGGTATTTTGTGATACATTCATATCCTCCAATGTCTTCAGGAAGGCTGAGTGGGGTTCCTGAGATTGGGAGGGTGGTCTGTAACATGCTACCAGTTGTATAGCAGTTTTGTCTATGGTTAGTTGTACCTGTATGGTCTCCGATGCTTCATGTGTTGCTACTAACCTGGAGGTGTGGGTGTCCTTGATAAATATGGACACTCCCCCTCCCTTTGTGGTTCGGCCCGGGTTTTGGGGCCGAAAAGCATGATACAAGGTATAGCCTGGTAGTGCTGGGGTGCTCTCAGGAGCCTTGAACCAGGTTTCAGTTACTGCACAGATGTCGATGTTCTCCATACTGAGGAGTGCATCGAGTGCCTGCATCTTGAGATTTAGACTTCTGGCATTGAGCAGCATTACCCTTAGTTTTTTTTTCCATTTTTGTTTTCTAAGGAGGTGGGTTTGTCTTTTGAGCCTTGCCTAAAAAAGGCACTATGGGGGTGGCAACAGCCTTAGCCAATATCCGGAAGCCCAGTGGTGACAGGTGCAAGCCGTCCCTTGCGAAGCAGCGTGGCTTGTCCAACATGTCATCCCAAGCAGACAGACATTGGATCCCCTTAGAATGACACCAGTACTTGAGCCAATTATTAAAGCTGATCATCTTGTCTTTGTATTGTGGCATCATTCTTGGTGAGGGCAAGATGCTGCTCAGGGTCAGGGCCATACCAGCCTGGGCTACATAATCAGAGAGCTCTTCTATGTCTCTTTTCATGTAGTCCAGGGAGGTACGTCTCAGGTCATTCACGCCAGCATGGACAATGACGGAGTCATATTTGTACTTGCTTTGGAGTGACCTGAGTGCGTGTGTTATGTGGCGGATTCTAGCTCCCGATAGGCAGCTCGCAGTCACCCTCTCCTTGTTTAGCCTGGTAAGTGGGACATCAGTGTGTCTGACTATAGAGTCATCTATTACTAGTGTATCAGGCATGGTGTTTGGCCTTAAGGGCTGTGATTGATTGACACACTGATTTATTGAAGTATGTGTTGCATGTGTTTTGTTTTGAGGTGGTGGATTTTTGGATGTCTGCTTTGGGAGCCTCTGTTGTTTTGGTAAGTTTTTTATTAGAGCCTCCGAGTATGTCTTTGTGTTTTTATGTGTTTGGTTTGCAGTTGTGGTAGGTCTATGTGGGACTGGGTTTGTTGTGTGTGTGGTTGCTATCTCCTCCTGTCTGGTCATGCCAGCCCTGAGTTGAGAGAGTTCAGCCTCCACGTTGGCTATATAGTTGCATCTCTCACATGTATTTGTGTTTGTTGGGAGGAGGAGAGGGTTGTCTGTGTACATGAGACAATTGTAGCATTGTCTCAAGATACCCAGATTAACCAGCTGAACTGGAGAGGACGCCAGTAATCTACCACTCGACATGCTAGAACAGTATAAGGGAGTGCTGTGCCTTTAAGGGAAGCGGATATTCACAGGGGTGGTAGGTGGATGTAGTGCTTACTTAGTATGAGAGTGCTTACTTAGTAGAGAAGTTTTGAGAACAAGTGCTAGGCTTATAATATAGCGAGTAGCCTGATTATACTAAGAGTAGGGCTTCCTTAAGGGAAAATTTGAAGAGCAGACTTGGCGGAGCCAGAAGAAGTTTGACCTTGTTTAACCGGCGCTGCACTATGCGTACAAACGCGCAAAGCCGTGCAAACGCGGATTTTAAACAGGGAACTTCAAAAGAGCTAGAAATGGTCCAAAACAACCAATTACTACAGCTCTTGTGCTGAGGTCACTTCCTACAGGGACAGGTAGGCTGCTCAAGGCTCCCCACTCCCACTGGTGAGCAAAGAAACTTCCTTCTATCCAAGTAAGGTAATGGACAACACAGGAACTACACCACAGCCCAGAATACAGCAAAGCCTGTAAACTGGTCTAAACTAGTTGAGGAGAGGCGGAAAACAAGGATTATTTTTTTTTTTTGTTTTAGATAGAAAACACACAGAAAATGCAGAAACAGTAATAAATCAGTTACACAGGCTAGCACACTTTAGTGGGCAGCCTCAACAGTTAAATTAAACAAACAACAAACAAACTTTCGATCAATTTCGACTAAAATGTAACTTTAAGTGCAGATATTAAATAATGCAGCAAACAGCTAAAAAAACAGTTTAAGCTTGTTTAGGGTAAGCTAGAGAAGGTATTTCAAGTAAAAAAACAGCAAAGATACTTAAATCCAGAAAGTAGTCGCTTTTCTGAGTTCTCTGTAGCTAGGACCACTCTGCAGGACCACGAGGAGCTTGTCTGAGTAGTATAGCCAGAAAAAAACGCCCAGAGGCGGATTTTAAACAGGGAACTTCAGAAGAGCTAGAAATCGTCCAAAACAACCAATTACTACAGCTCTTGTGCTGAGGTCACTTCCTACAGGGACAGGTAGGCTGCTCAAGGCTCCCCACTCCCACTGGTGAGCAAAGAAACTTCTTTCTATCCAAGTAAGGTAATAGACAACACAGGAACTACACCACAGCCCAGAATACAGCAAAGCCTGTAAACTGTTACACCTAAAGAAATCCCAGTCCCTTCACACCACACACACTGCAGGGGACCTCAACCTCATTAACACAATCAACAGAACATGCTGGAGGGACAGGTTCATAACCCAGAGACTGCCCATGCTCTGGAACAGACTTCCTATACATGTCAAGCATAGCACCTCACTGGCCCTTTTCAAGAGAAATCTTGATGAGTGGATGGGAAATAGAAAGTTTACCCCGTGGATCACTCCAGTGGCTCTACTTGATAGAAGCACCGGGAACTAAGTGTGCATGGTGCCAGGGCACTTCTATGGGCTAGGCTTGTAAAGGTTCCAGGGCAGTTGACCTAGTACACACCAATGAACCTATACATAAACAATAAAAACAGCAGTTTTACATTTTTTGGCAGAGCAACATAGCTATTCATTATGTTTCCAAAGTGATAGGATGAAATGATGGTTATTTTCATGAAAGCAATTCATATTCTGTTTCATTTTGTATGGGTTCTTTTAGTGTAGCTTTAAAAGATACCAATTTATGCTAATTTGTGACTTTCTTTCGTAAATTGTTCCATGCATTGCTGGGCCTAATCTAGAAAGGGCTTTTTCACCAATAACAGACTGAAGAGCAGTCTAGCAAGGACTAGGCTATCTTCTTGTGTGTTTCTTATTGAGTAGCTTTGTTCTTTGAGAAAGAGATTTCATCTTAGGTGACAGCAATGAACAACTTAATTTATAAATAATATTTACATATTAATAAAATAGTACATTTAAATCTCAAGATGCTGATATTGCCCTTGCTAGACTTACCAAGGAACTCTAGACCCGAATCAAATCATCCAGATCTACCCACATCCATCCACAACCCCTTTTCCCATTTTTGCACATGCGGTTGGGGTGTCACTACAACAGTGACAATCAGCTAGAACAAAGATTTACACTGCTGGGTGGTTAGCCCTGTCATGGAGATGAGATAAAAATAGCCACCCAGGCAAAGAATAACCATAAAGTCTGTTTAACTATGTTAAAATTCTCAAAAACATTGTCCAGCATTGCACAGAGCAAATAGTAAAGGATATCACATACATGGATACTTACATCTACACACACCCCTCAAATCTTCCTAGAACAAGTACTCAAGCTGCTGTCCAAGGCCAAGAGCACTACTTCTGTCGGAGCAGGTAACATACCAGGCTAAGGCTGGCTACTGGTCTGCCTGAAGCAGGACTTGTCAGACATCCTACAGAGATAATTCAGTATCAGCCTACAAACAGACTTTCTGCCAGATGAATGAAGGATAAAAGCAGTCATCCCTTTGCACAAAGGTGGGGCATCAACAGACCTGGATAATTATATACCCATAAGCCTGACCAGCCTCATCTGAAAGGATCATTATTTAACTAATAAATATGAACATATGCAACCTACAAACTCTTGATGCAAGCCATTTCAAATTTGTCAAGGACAGATACTGCCTACTGAAGCTGGTTGACTTCTTTAAAAAGGTTACTTAAGCAATGGAAGAGGACATGGCAGTATACACTGCATATGCAGACCTCACAAAAGCATTCAACACTCAGATATTGTAGATAAAGTCTCCCAGCTAAACAGAAATCCTTAGGTAACTCATTGAATAGCAAACTGGCTCACAAATAGAACCCAGGAAATTAGAGTGGACAGCTCTACCTCGTCCAAAAGACCTGTCACTAGCTATGTATCCTCACAGGTCAAATGCCTAATAGGTGTCTATGACCTAAGAACTTTTAGGATTTTGAAGAGAAGAGTTCTCTCTTTTAGGATGTCATAGTCATATTTTAGTGAATCTGCTAATAAGACAAATTTCCAGATCTTGTTTACAATTATTTATATTTTTTATGTGTTGTAGACTCAGAAACAGCAAACAATATTACAGTTATGAAATTAATAAATTTTTGGCTATGGCAGTGATTACAGCAATGGTCATTGGGCCACTCCATCTTGGCATTTACTTCTTGGAGTTCAAAGTAAATGTTTGGGGTTTATGGCTGGCCAAATTTGCCAATGACAAGGCATTCTATAGTTATGTCAAGGATTTAAATGGTAATGGTCAGATCTGCTCTGAGCTACAACAGAATGGCATTAAATGTACTGATCCCAAGGATATTGCCAATATCCTGGCAGATCGATTTAGTGCCAACTTCACTACCCTCTCACCCCCAAAAGGGCCCATCTCAATACCAAAAGATTGCCAAATTCCAGTAATCACAACCACAGAGGTAGAAACCGCACTCTTCAAAGCTAAGAATACAACATCCATGGGACTAGATGACATCCCGGGCTGTGTACTACATGAACTACAAAATGAACTGGCACCTCAAGTGTCATGTTTAAGCATAGCCTCACCTCAGGCTTTGTGCTCACTGAGTGGTGCACAGCTACAGTTATCCCACTCCACAAGGAGGGTTCCACCTTGGATCCCGGGAACTACCGTCCCATCAGTCTGATGAGCCTGATCTGCAAGGGCATGGAATGCATTATCATGGAACTTATAAGCAAGGATATTGGCAACCTTCAAACACTGGACCCCACCCAGTTTGGGTTCGTGAAGGGTCGACCTTGTCTCCTGAACCTGATTGACTTCTTCTAATTAGTCTCCAGAGCTGTGGACGAGGGTAAGGCGGTCCACACAGCCTATCTGGACCTCGCCAAGGCCTTCGACACCATCCCCCACTCTGGAACCATAGATAAACTTATTAAGCTGGGCATAAATCCTATGTCACTCGATGGGCTGCCAACTGGCTTACTGACAGAACCCAGACTGTAAAAGTAGCCAACTCCAAATCCAGCTCCAGATAAGTGACATATGGAGTACCTCAGGGTTCAGTCCTGGGACTGCTCTTGTTTGGCATCTACTTCTCTGAAGTACAGGCCAATACTTAGGGACTCTGGCTAACAAAGTTCGCAGATGACTGCAAACTGGGAGCCATTACTGAATCCCCAAATGATGTGGATATTCTACAAAAGGGCCTTACAGAAACAGATGCTTGGTGCCAGAGCCATGGGCTCAAGCTTAATGCCAAGAAAGGTATAGTTATCCCCTTTGGGAAAAACCATGTACCCATGAATTACCACATAGGTGGCAGTACACTAAACACTGAAGGTGTGATGAGATACTTAGGGACACAGGTGGACAGTGGTCTCACCTTCGATAACCACATCACCACAACAGTCAGGAAATCCTTCTATGTGGCATACCTCATCAGTAAGGACTTTTCATCCAGAAAAAAGGAGGTCATTGTCCCACTCTGCTCATCCGTCATTAGACCCATTATAGAGTACAATGCCCCATTTGGCATGTACCTCACAAGGCATCTGCAACAGCTGGAAAGGCCACAGAAATACCTCACTAAAAGAATCACAGGCCTAAAGCAGATGCCCTATCCTGACCATCTAAAAAAACTCCAGCTATACTCTGTGGCATATCGTCTATTCAGAGGCAATCTCTGCTTAACATACAAGGCCATGTCAAACCCTGAGCTGTTGGACATGCTTCACTTAAAGAAATCCCAATCCCTCAAAGCCACATGCTCCAGGGATCTAAACCTCGTCATCACAATGAACAAAACATGCTGGAGGGATAGGTTCATGACCCAGAAACTCCCCATACTCTGGACTAGACTGCCCATACATGTCAAGCAGAACGCTTCCTTGGCCCTTTTCAAAAGGAACCTTGACAATCGGATGAGAGATAGGAAATTCACCCCGGGGATCATGTCAGCTGCCCTGCTAGACAGAGGTCCAGGGAAGTAAATATTGTGGGAAGAAATGTCCAGGGCAACTGTTATGACTAGGCTTGTATAGGCCCTAGGGCCGATAGCCTAGTACCAACCTATGAACCTATGACTGTACACTTGGTGCAATCATAAACTCCCCAGAAGACACCAAAATCCTGCAAGAGACCCTTCACAAATAAATACCTGCTGCCAAAACCATAAACTAAAACTAAATACCAAAAAATGTATAATTGTATCCTTTGGCAAGCATGACTTCCCTTGTAACTATCACATTGACAACACATCCCTGAAAGTTGGCCCTATAGTCGGGTGTCTGGGAGCCTGTGTTGATGATGCCTTTGATGACTAACTCTCCACTATTTTATAAAAATCCTTTTTCATCACACAGCTTATATCAAAAGGAATGATATCCAGGGATGTAATCATTCCACTGTACTGAGGTCTCAGCAGGCTGATTACTTACAATAAGGCCCCATTTGATATGTATCTGTCCAAATGCTTGTCACAGTGGAGTGACCAAAAGGCTTTCTCATTAAAATAATCAAGGATATGAATCACAAAAAGTATGCAGATCTTTTTAGATCCTTGTCTCTCTTCTTGCTGTTATACTGGCTATAAAATAGAACCTCAACAGATCCAATCCTGTCAGACCTATTACATATTTGGAAGTCCAAAGGTAGTGTGAACATATAGTCAAGGAATCTCAGTCTGTTTTGCAACATAAATACATGTTGGTGGGATAGGTACGTATCACAGGCAATATCTCTTCCATGGAAATGTCTTCCACTCTACATAAAATAAAGTACGTCTCTTAATCTAGTCAAATGTAATTTGAATGAATGCATGAGAAACTGGAAATTCATCCCCAGTTTATCACCTATGTCCTTATGGGTAGGGGACAACAAGTAAATGTCCTAACATATCCTGTTCTACATTCCTCCTTCATAGGTTCATAGGTGTGTAATAGGCTAATGGCACTGGAGCCTTTACAAGCCTAGCCCATAGAAGTGCCCTGGCATCATGCCACCTGACGTTAGTTCCCAGTGCTTCTATCAAGTAGATTTACTTCAGTGATCCTTGGGGTTCAAAATATAAGCTCTAAAAACTACAATGAGAATGTAAGGCTAGGCTTCTTAAGATCATTACAGATCAATAGCCTAATAACTACATATGAACTTTTAGAATTTTGAAGGTAGAGTTCCTAATGCCAGGGTTTCCCTTTAGGATGTCATGATAGTGTTTTACTGGATCTGCTAATGAAGCAGGTCTGCAGATCTTGTTTTCAACTGTTTTTATTTTTTTTTTCTGTTATACACTGAATGAAGACATAGTAATGACAATCAATATGGTATTTTTTAAATTAATACATTTTTAGCTGTGGCAGTTCTGACACCAAATGAAAAGAAATGTGAAATCTGATAACATTCCTGCAACTGAGGGAGCACTTTGAGGTGAAGTTATCTGTACAGATTTTAAAGCTCAATAAGGCCAAGTATTTTTGTTCAGTAACACTAGGGGAATGATAATGTTATTGTTGTCTTTAAGAAGCAGTGATTGTAGTTTGACAAGTCTTTGTAATGTAGCAAAGATCAGAACAATGATTTTCTTAGAGTTTATCGTTAATTTTATTTTTATATAAATTACAGTTACTATAATGGTTAAGGTCTTCGCCTCCCATGCACAAGGTACAAGGGTTGATCCAAACCTTCTGCCAATGCCTGTTTGGAGTCTGCATTTCCATCCTGTGTCTCTGTGGAGTTCTTGCTTTCTCCCAAAAACATGCTGAGTGTTTCCACCTCAAACTCATGCAAGAGTGGAGTCATGGCCAGCAACATAGACTGCAGATGGTATGTATTGGGCAAGAGTTGTACAGCCAACCCACTTTCAGTAGCAACTGTGGTATGCAGTATTCTCTAGGGTCTATCCACTCAACTGTGTAAAATCAGCTCTAAGTGATTTAGTCATATTGACTAATAAGCCAAAAAATGGACATGGGTATTTGCCAGTGGCCAATGGGTTGAAGATCTGACCTACACAAAGGACCCGTGCTAATGATGGTGTAGAATAGTGTGTGTGTTGTACCTTTAAGAAGCATTTCAAGGTTAGCACATGCAGATAAATAGGAAGTAAGTGCTAGCTTCAGTACCATTCTGAGAGTGCAGCCAGAGAGTGAGCATGCATGAGTGTAACAGCTAGTTTGTTTATAAGTCTATCCAAGTTAAAGTTATTAAGCTTTAGTCCTGATGTGTTTGTACATAATAAAGCTGCTTGAACGTGCCCCACAAAGGCTTGTCTATTTTATCATGACTGGATGAGTGGCATGGTGTCAGAACTGGGATTCCAGAGACTGATTTTCCAAGCTATGAGGTGCAGAGCTAACAGTAAAAGTAAACTAAGAGAACCAAGCACAAAAAAGGACCAGAAACGAATTAAAGGTAATGAAAGCTTGCACTAATGATTTATTTTATAAACAAGATAAAATGGAGAATTGCAAGTGTACAAACCACATTATTAAACAAGTGAGAAACACAAAAGGTTTATTAATTAAACAAAATGTTTAAAATTAAGATATTTTATAAAGCAATTATCAGAAATGCACATAAATGGTTCGGAATCACCTCGGAATTGCAAAACAAGCATGTTTAGAGTAAAACAGGCATGTTTAGAGTAAAACAAGCACAAGAAAAGTATAATGGACATGGAAAAAGTCTAAACAAGCAAAATGAATAAAATAAAGGCAAAAAGGGCACATTAAGCATAAATAAAGCAAGGCAACTGCATGTTTTTTGGCAAAGTACTATATTTTGGCATAACTACTATTTCACATTATATTCAGGGCATAACTAGAGTTACTGAAAGTATCTCAAAATGTGTAAAAGTGCTTACCATGTGTGCTTATTACTGTGCATTTATTCTGTAGAGTTTATTTGTGTGCAAAGTGCAACTATTTCATAAAATGCAGTAAAAAATACAGCCATTTCAAAAGGTTTCTTGTGCTGGGTGTGTCTGTTCGCAAAGTGCCGCCATTACAGACTGTGTTTCTTGCACTGTAAAGAGTTATTTAGCAAAGTACAGCCATTTTGGGAAAGTTTCAATGTGCTGTGTACTGTTTACTTGCAAAGTGCATTCAGTTGGAAATGTTTCTTATTCTGAACTTCTTCTGCCCAGTTTATTCGCACAGTGCAGTTATTTTGAAATGTTTCTTACACTGATAAGAGGTGATTTCTTGCAGTACAGTAATTTCAAAAGTATTCTTGTGCCCGAGAGACTTATTTTGCAAAGTTCAGTTATTCAGAGGCTTGTTGTTCTATTGGGCATAGTTACAAATACTGGCATAAATTTCCGGCATACATATATGTGTGCGTGTGTTCATGCATACTTGCAAAAGCCTTCACTGGTATGTGTTAATAAGGCAGATGGATTTCAAAAGCCATCCCGGCTTGCATTTGATCAGAATATCGCAGAGAACTGGAGACTATTTGAGCAACAGTATGATATTTTTATGCAAGCAGCTTATTCTGACAAAGATGCATGCACCAGGGCATTCGTTTTGCTAAACTTAGCTGGGTTAGAGGCCATTGAAAGAGAGCATTTATTTGTATATGCACTAGCAGTATATGAGGGAAAAGGTGAAAACCGTCATATTGTTGTACTGGCTGAATCAAGGGAAGAACCCGAGCATTGGAAACACAAATTCAGGGAAATTTGCAACCCCCAGACAAATATGACATTACAGAGGCATTTGTTTTACACAAGAGATCAAAAACCAGGGGAAACATTTGCAGCTTATATTACTGACCTGAGAATCAAAGCTAAAATGTATAGGTTTGGTGACTTAAAAGATGAGTTAATAAAGGACAGGCTTGTGTGTGGTATTAATAGTGCTGCAGTGAAAAATAGTTTGCTTCATGACAGTGATTTAACATTGAGCAAAGCTATTCAGATTTGTCAAATCCATGAAGTTACAGAAAGGCACACAAGTATGCTTGCAAATGATAAGAGCATGGTTTCAGCAGGCTCCAGAGCAAATGTGACAGCATGCAACACATGGCTAGCAAAAGCAGGACTAAGTACATGGCACCTGCCACCCCTGCAGGCTCCCCACGTAAACTTGTAGTTTTACAGAAAGTTCTAAGAAAAGGACATGCTCAGTGCAGTACAAGGGTGAGTCAGCAAAACCCAAATCCAGATTTATTTATAACTGTCAATCATAAATCTAAAAGAGAGAAATGCTTAGCATTTGGTCAGCAATGCCACAAGTGTCAAAAATGGAACCATTTTCAAAAGTTTTGCAAATCAAGTAGACCTCACTTGGTTGTAAAGAGGGGTCACTCAGTAAAGCAAGTTGATCATATAGGGAGCTCCAATTCTACTTTCTATGTAGATGGTGTGTCAGTGATTGGTAAAAAGACTGATGCAGTAAATTTGTTGGCAAAAAAACAAAGTGTTTTGTACTGTCTAGATAAAAGGTAAATTCACCAAGCTCAAAGTGGACACTGGCTCAAAGTGTAATGTTATGTCAGCAGACACATTTGCTAAGGTGAGAACTGGTGAACAACTCAGTGTGTGTGGCTAGTAGTGCAAAACTTGTCACTTATGGAGGTGAAGAAATTCAAACCAAAGGCTCAGTAGTGCTTTCATGTTACTTGGCTAGGAACTGTTACAGCTTGTTATCCTATGTAGTCCGAAGACTTGTGCAGTCATTATTGGGTCTCAGAGACAGTTTGAGAATGCACAGCCGGCCTTATGCATAGGCCAACTAGGCGGCCGCTTTAGCAGGGGCACTTTTCCAGTATTTATTTGGTATCAGTAGACCAGGATGGGGCACCAGGTAGTGTGAGTGGGGCGTTGTGGAGCCCTTTTGCCTAGGGCACCAGTTGACCTAAGTCCGGTCCTGTGAGAATGAATCTGCTTTCCTTTACCAAAGAAGTTCATCATATAAGCACATCCTAGTTCCAATTTTACTGAAGCTATTTTCTTAGAGTATGCTGATGGTATTGGTTGGAACAGCACCTGAAGGCATTTGAAGACCTTAGGTAGAAAATTGCCACCGCACCTACATTAAGATATTATGATGTCAATAAACCAGTACCTCTTTCCTGTGATGCGTCAAAATTTGGTCTTGGCTCAGTTATTCTTCAAGAGGGCAGACCAGTAGCCTATGCATCAAGATCTCTTACCCAAACTGAAATGCAGTATGCTGACATTGAGAAAGAACTTTTGGCAATAGTATTTGCATATTCAAAGTTTCATGATTATATCTTTGGTCTAGCTATTGAGATTGAAACTGATCACCAGCCTCTAGTCGCTATTTTAAAGAACCTCCAAAGTGAACTGAATCCAAGGTATCAACAAGTACTTATAACAAAATTGAAAAAGTCACCCAGGAAAGGTGAAAAAACAGCAATCCATGGCTTCGATGCCAAAAGTTTAATATGAACCACACCAACACATAAATAGCGTCACAAATAACATTGCGTTTTTGTCCCTTGTATACAGACTTCATCAGATGCGGACAACCAAAATTAGCACAACTTTTATACCCCCCTCCCCATTACCCAATTAAAACAATAAAATGTTACTTTCTTAAAACCACTTGTGAAACACAGACTATCCACCAGGGAATACATTTTTAAAAGCATTTTCAAAAGTACATTCATGTCATGCATTAAAATTATCTACAAAAACAAATTTTTGGAAAGGCCACATTTTCTAATTCCTACCCACACTTTGACAGCGCACATCCCTTTCACTAAAAAAGGAATATTATAAAGGGGCAATACATGCACGCAATCAGAATGATCTCTGCTGATGAGGATTTTGAGGAAGAAAGTAATTTACTTGAGATGTTATTTAAAGAAAGGGGCTATCCGACAGAGATGATTCAACAGGTTAGAAATGAAGTCAATGAAGGTAGGAAGAAAAGATTTAAGCCTATTTTAGGTGAAGTATTAAAAAGCAATGTAGGACTGAGTGAAGGTCAAGATGAAGACTTTTGAAAGGCTGTAGTACTAGTTAAGAAAATTATGAAGACAGAGTGGGAAATGTTTGTAGGGTTCACTGATCTAGGGGATATCCTTAAGGATACATTAAAGATTGTATAGATAAATTCCCAAAATTTGAAATGCTTGTTAGAGGCTGAGCATAAATATGGTAATGTTGTTGTTCTGTCTTTCGGCTTTTCCCGGTTAGGGGTCACCACAGTGGAACTCCGGTCCGCTAATAATTGGCAGTAGATTTTTACGTGCCGAGTTGCCAGCTCTGATGCACAACCTTCAATGAAGGTACGCCCATTCACGCATGTCTCCACACAGAAGATGGTCTAGCTGAGAATCGAACATGACAGCGTCTTACTGTGAGGCGACAACGCTACCGCAGCACCACCACCGCAGTTCTGGTTAGAATAAATAAAGGGACCTAAAAGTGTGCATGCTGCTCATAATGTGGCTACATTATGAACAAGGAAAAAGTATTCTTAACTAGTAGGAACAGGTGGATAGCTGGAAATGAATATTCAAATTGTAATTCTGCTGGATTAGTTTATCTCGCAAGTTGTGAAGAATTTGAGTCCTTTTGTATAGGGAAAACAGAATGTCAATTGAGAAATAGGATTTACGAACACTATTATGACATACAAACCAAAAAAGAGACAAATGTTTTTTTTAAACATTTGAAGGAAGGAATGTAAGAAAGCACTCTACTCATTTTTTTGTTTTAGAAGAGGTGAATAAAGAAATAAGAAGGGGGCTATGGGAGGAAAAAAATTGAACATAGGAAGTTATGATGACAAATAACATTGCAGGCCACTGTTCCACCTGGTTTGAACAAGAATATTTCTATTGCACCAGTGTTAAAAATGAGAGCGGCCAAACTGTAATATAGAGAAAAACAAAAATAAAAACAAATATATTTCATACAAGCTAATTTTACTTATTCATTTATTGAAAGAAATAATAGTAAGAGGCATTTGGATAAATGAGAATTAGGTTAGGTGTCAGGTATTAAAGTGTTCCGAAAATCCTACTGCTATAGTTAGAAAATGGCTGTAATTTTAAATCAAGGCCAGAAGAGGAAGCCCTTGTATTTACTCATGACTTTATAATGTCCATTCATAAAACAATGCTAAATAATGTTTTTTAAAATATATTTTAGATACATTTGTTTTGCCCATTAATATTGTTTTAATTAGTTGAGTTTTGTTTTAATAGGAGAAATATTTATTATGTTTTGTAGATAATTTTAATGCACAGCATGGATGTACTTTTGAAAATGCTTTTAATGTATTTCCTAGTGGATAGTCTGTGTTTCACAAGAGGTTAAGAAAGTAACATTTTATTCTTTTAATTGTATAATGAGGGGGAATATAAAAATTGTGTTAATGTTGATTGTCCGCATCTGATGACATCTGTATACCAGTGATGAAAACACAGTGTTATTTGTGAAAGCATTTATGTGTTGGTGTGGTTCATATTAAACTTTTGGCATTGAAGCCATGGATTGCTGTGTTTTCACCTTTTCTGGGTACTTTTTTTGATTTTACTATTTCAAAGAAGCCTATGCATTCAGCTCCAGTGAAATTACAAAGAATGATGCTCAAATTGCAAAAGTACAACTTCCAAATGGTCTATACAAAAGCCAAACTTCTTTATCTGGCTGCTATATTATCCAGATCATCCAGAAATACAATGGAACAGCTTTATGCACAGAATTTTGACTTTGATGTCATGGAAGTGCATATTTTTTCTACCACAAGACTTGATGAGCTGAGAGATCATACAAAGGCTGATCCAGTTTTGTAAAAGCTCAACCATTACATTAATGTTGGATGACCGTCAAAGCAATCTAGTGTACCACCAGAAGTGCAAACTTATTTTCCTTACAGAGATGAGATGTTGATGGAAGATGCATTATTTTCAAAGGTCCTAAAATTGCTGTTCCGGCTTCCTTACCACATGAATAATCCAGATTTTGCATCCTGGTCACCCAGGTGCTGAATCTACCAAAAAAGGGTGAGGGGACTAGTATTTTGGCCTTCTCTAGTAAAAGACATTGATAAAGTACTTTTTTCTTGTTCACTATGCAATAGTACTAAATCACATTTACAAAAAGAACCACTTCAGCTAAGTCAAGTTCCTGAACTACCTTGGTCAACAGTAGCAACTGATATATTCGAGTAGAACAATCAACATTACTTAGTCTTCTTAGACTCTTATTCAATCTGGTTTGAGATTGATTTACTACTTAAACTAATGTAAACTGTTGTTACCACCAAGTTGAAACGTGATTTCTCTGTCCTTGGTAGTCCACACAAAGTTATTTCTGACAATGGTACCCAATTTACCAGTTAGTTCTTTCAGAAATTTGCAAAAGAATGGGACATTGTACATGTTACTAGTAGTCCAGAATATCCACACTAAAATAGACTAGCTGAACATGCAATACAGAGTGCAAAGCAATTACTGGAGAAGTCAAAGCATGATAATACTGATGTTTTTTTGAATTTACTCAATCTCAGAAACATACCTCGTGATGACATACTTGGCTCACCTGCTCAGAGACTTCTACCTAGCCAAACCAGAACAACATTGCCTATCAGCTCCAGTTTGTTGAGGCCTAAAGCTAAGAACAACAGGACAATTAGAGCCCAACTATTCAGAAAATGTTCTTTCCAGAAGTCCAGCTATGATAAATTGAGCAGATTTCTTCATCCATTGAAAGTAGGAGAGACATGAGGATACAAACTGTGAAAGCGTTTGACCAGATTGGTCAAGTAACAGGTATATGTGCACAGCCGAGATCCTACTTTGTGAAATCTGAGGGTGTGGAGTACAGGAGAACTCGCAGACATCTTCTTCCTGTATCAGACTTGATATTGCAGCATTGTTCCTGTGATACAGACTCTAGATCTCAGAGCAATCCAGTCCTGTTACAGAAGGTGTCTTAACTTCTACTTCTGTTCCTGACATAACTCTAAATTGTACAGATTTTCAAAGAATGTCCAGATTTTTGCCTCATATTTTTGGCCCATTTTTCATAAAATTGTGTTTTTCTGTCAAATTAGTGGCAAATCATTAAAGATTGAAGTTAGAAAATAATGACAGACATTTGAGTTTCAGACTTCATACCCTTCAGAACATTCTTGCTAATGCAAAACCTGTTATTCTATCAACTTTCTAAGTTTGTAAGAAAACATTTTAAAACTGTCCTTATTGTTGGGCCTATGTGCCACTTTTATTTATTGCTTTGTCCAGATTTTTTGTTTTAAGAGGTTGAGAGGTATGATTCCTGATGATGTTCCTGATGTCCCCAATGTTCAACATTCAGCAGAGACAGTCCCAGTTGCTAGAGCACATTCTATGTTACACAATTTTGTTGTATTTCCAGACCTAGTGTGAAATACACAGCAACCTGGACATAATTGTCTATATGTATTTTGTTTTGTATAATTGCATGACAAAGAATTATTTGTATCAATTGCACGTCAGTTAATGTTGTCAATATTGCATGACTCATTTCTCAAAGTGCGAGGATGTAGAATAGTGTGTGTGTGTGTGTGTGTGTGTGTGTGTGTGTGTGTGTGTGTGTGTGTGTGTGTGTGTGTGTGTGTGTGTGTGTGTGTGTGTGTGCGTGTGTGTGTTGCACCTTTAAGAATTGTTTCAAGGTCAGCACGTGCATATAAATAACAAGCAAGTACTAGCTTCAGTCCTATTTTGAGAGTGCAGCCAGAGAGTGAGCATGTATGAGTGTAATAGCTAGTTTGTTTATAAGTTTATCTAAGTTAAAGTTATTAAGCCTCAATCCTGATGTGTTTCTACATAATAAAGCTGCTTGAACAAAACCTACGAAGGCTCGTCTATTTTACTCTGACTGGAAAAGCAACAGATGGGAAGGGCCTGTGTGTCCCTACTGGTTAGTGTGTGCCCACCATAAAGTCCAGCAGTCCTTGGTCAATAACCTACTGGCCTGTTAGTGTCCAGTTGCCCAGCTTAGATTGGCTGCCATGTTGAGTGAAAGCTGACAGAAAACCAATTGACCTTCCAAACAAGAACTAAGAATTGTTACACTCAATATAGGTTCACTGACAGAATGGAGTTTGGAACCGGATGACATGATAGTAAGAAGGAGACCGGACATCCATTGTATCCTGGAGACAAGATGAAAAGGCAGTGCAGCAAAGCCACTTGGCTTGATGGTCAGATTCTACTTCTCATGGGAAGGATAGAGTAGAAATAGTATGGAAATCATGGTGAGGGAAAGGCTTCAGGTGACAGTGAGGTATGGTATCAGAATATGTGACAGACTCAGGGCAATCAGATTCCAGTGTAAGGATAGGACATTATTCATAATCTTAGAGTATACCTCAAAGCATGTTTGTGATATCCAGAAAAAGAGTGCATTTAGGTAGCAGGTTCAGGACAAACTAGATAAAGCAGGACAACATGAGCTGATGTTGATAATGGGGGACCTGAATGTACATATAGGGGTTAGACAGAACAGAATATGAGGACTGCCTGGGTTGACATGGGTGGAGCAATCGGAATAAAAAAGAAGAGGTCTTTCTAGACTTCTGTCTGGCAAATTGCATGATGGTGGCCAACAAATGGTTCAACAAGAGAGACAGTCACAAGATCAAATGTAAGAGTGACCCACATGCAATTCTGGTAGACTTCCTCCTGGTAAAGAAAGGGCATTAGGGGATAATCAGTGATTTCAAAGTCATCCCCAGTGAAACAGTCGGCTTAGAGCATGAACAACTGGTTGCCACAATCAGCTGCAAGCGGTGGTCAGAGAAGACTTTAAGGTCAACAGAGACTTGGCTGGAAACCTGGAAATTGACAAGAGAGAAGTATGTGTAAGGATTCTAGAACAGATATGTGGCTGAGCCAGTTATGGAAATAAGGTACATAAGGAAAGCTGGTGGTGGAATGCAGAAATCCGGGAAGTCATCAAAAGAAAGGAATGCAGGAAAACGTGGGGGAACGAAAAGATGGTCCAGACTAGGAAGGAAGATGGGTTGTCTAACAAACAGGCTAAGAGAGTAGTTGCAATATAAGAATAAGGCATCAGAGGCACCCTGCCAGCTTCCAGAAAGTGATTCAGCAGACGGCACAAAGAAACTCTATCTGGTTACAAGACAAATACAGAAAGATAAAGAAGATAAGTCATCAGATATCCATCATAAGGTATGCCAGTAGCAACCTGCTCACCAGTCCACAGGGCAACAAAGCCAGATGGAAGGAGTACTTCCAGCAGATACCTAATAAAAAAGAAAAACACAAAAGGTGTACTGCCGCAGACATAGCCTACAATGAAGGAAAAAAAGGAGTCCTCCCTCAAAGAAGTAAGAACAGCACTAAGGAAAATGAAGTCAGGGAAAGCAGCAGGCTCAGATGAGATGACTACAGATATGATCAAGATGTTGGGTGGGGGAAAATGGATCATGTGGGTATTCATAGTAGTATGGAGAGAAGGGCATATCAGAGATGATTAGAGAATAATTATACACGTGGCAGTATACAAGAGCATAAGAGACATTCACAACTGTGGGCAGTATACAAATATCAGTCCCCTGTAACCAAGCATGAAAATTCTGGGGGGGTGCTTGATAAATGAATATACATATTAGTAGAAAGTAAGATGAAGACAAGCAGTTCAGATTCAGATCAGATTCAGATCAGGATGCAGCACAACTGAACCAATGCTCGCAGTGAGGCACATAGCTGAGATGATGGATATGAGGAAACTGCCCAACTCTGTATTCCTAGACTTGGAGAAAGCATATGACAATGCCCCAGGAAAGCTGATTTGGGCAGTCCTGTGATGGTTTGAAGTCCAAGAAACATTGGTAGAATTAGTGCAGGCTATATACAAGGACCCAATGACTTAAGTATGAACAGTATTTTGACTTACAGAGGGATTCACAGTGAGCATGGGTGTGCATCAGAGTTCATCTGTGAGGCCACTGATGCTCATACTGGTGATGGACTACATTGTCAAACAGGTTGGAGGGGACAGATCAACAAAGTTGCTGTATGTAGATGATGTGGCATTGCAGGCAGACCCTGAACAAGAATTCAACAAATGATAGGGGAACAGAATTCATAACTAAAGGCACATAGAATGAAACTGAGTACTGAGTATGTTACCTGAGAGGGGTGGTTGAGGAGAAGGAAAGTCTGAATGAGGAGGTCAAAGATGGAATCAGAGGGGCCCTAGTTAAATGGCACAGAGTGTCAGGGGTAGTGCATGACAAAAGAATGCCAAAGAAGATGAAAAGTAAGGTAGTCAAAACAGTGGTGTGGCGGCAGCCAGTACTACTGTATGGTTCAGAAACCTGGGCAGTAAAGGCAGGGCAGTTGAAAAAGCCAAAGGTGATGGAGATGAAAATGAATGGTAGGATGTACACTGTGTGACAGATGAAGAAATGAGGACATCAGAACAGAAGCCCAATTAACTCCAATTGCAGAAAAGGTCAAAGAGAACAGATTATGGTGGTTCCATCTCATGTGCAGGAAAACAGAAAACAATCTGGCGAAGAAGATTTGGGACAGACAGGGAGAAAGCAGGGGGAAACAAGGGCACCCAGCAAAGAGATGGGTGAATTGTGTGAAAGAAGTCCTGTGACAATCAGGCATGACTGTAGAAAAAGACAGAACACCTAAGTGTCATGTTTAATCATAACCTCACCTCAGGCTTCGTGCCCACTAAGAGGCGCACAGCTACAGTTATCCCATTCCACAATGGGGATCCACCTTGGATCCTGGGAACTACCACCCCGTCAGTCTGACGAGCCTGATCTGCAAGGCCATGGAACGTATTATCATGGAACTTATAAACAAAGACACTGGCAACCTTCAAACACTGGACCCCACGCAGTTTGGGTTCATGAAGGACCGATCTTGTCTCCTGAACCTGATTGACTTCTTCATATCAGTCTCCAGAGCCGTGGACAAGGGTAAGGTGGTCCACACAGCCTGTCTGGACCTTGCCAAGGCCTTCAATACCATCCATCCCTCTGGAGTTATAGATAAACTTACTAAACTGGGCATTAATCCCTACATCACTCAATAGGTTGCCAACTGGCTTACTGAAAGAACCCACACTGTAAAAGTATCCAACTCCAAATCCAGCTCTAGATAAGTGACAAGTGGACTACCTCAGAGTTCAGTCCTGGGACCGCTCTTGTTTGGCATCTACTTCTCTGAAGTACAGGCCAACACTAATGGACTCTGGCTAACAATGTTCGCAGATGACTGCAAACTGGGAGCCATTATTGAATATCCAAATGATGTGGATATTCTACAAAAGGGCCTTACGAAAACAGATGCTTGGTGCCAGAGCCGTGGGCTCAAGCTCAATGCCAAGAAATGTATAGTTATCCCCTTTGGGAAAAAAACATGTACCTGTGAATTACCACATAGGTGGCAGTACACTAAACACCGAAAGTGTGATAAGAGACTTAGGGACACAGGTGGACAGTGGTCTCACCTTTAATAACCACATCGCTACAACAGTCAGGAAATCCTTCTATGTGGCATACCTCATCACTAAGGGCTTTTCATCCAGAAAAAAGGAGGTCATTGCCCCACTGAACTCATCCCTCATTAGACCCATTATAGAATACAATGCCCCATTTGGTATGGACCTCTCAAGACATCTGCAGCAACTGAAAAGGCCACAGAAATACCTCACTAAAAGAATCACAGGCCAAAAGCAGATGCCGTGTGCTGACCGTCTAAAAAAAACTCCACCTATACTTTGTCGCATATCATCTACTCAGGGGCAATCTCTGCTTAACATACAAGGCCATGTCAAACTCAGAGGTGTTGGACATGCTACACTTAAAGAAATCCCAATCCCTCAGAGCCACACGCTCCAAGGATCTAAACCTTGTCATCACAATCAACAAAACATGCGGGAGGGATAGGTTCCTGACCCAGAGACTCCCCAGACTCTGGAATAGACTGCCCATACATGTCAAACAGAGTGCCTCTTTGGCCCTTTTCAGAAGGAACCTTGATGATTGGATGGGAGATAGGAAATTCACCCCGGGGATCACGTCAATTGCCCTGCTAGACAGGGGTCCAGAGAAGTAAATACTGTAGGAAGAAATATCCAGGGAATTGTTATGGCTAGGCTTGTATAGACCCTAGGGCTGATAGCCTAGTACCAACCTATGAACCTATGAAGAAGAGTACCACTGAATCGAGAGAGATGGAAATAGTTGATGCGACTCCCTAACCCCAAGTAGAAAATGTGAAAAAGACATTGATGATGATGATTAATTTATTTTTTAAAATCTAATTACACAGGTTAGAGAAACTGCCCTGTAGGTTGGATTCAAGGCAACTAAGAGATTCATGTGAGTCCAGTAGGATGATCTCATCTGCATACATTATAAGACTGATATGGGGGGGGGGCAAAAGTGAGATCATTAATAAAGCAGGAGAATAGAAGGAGGCCTACAAATGAACCTTCTGAAGCTCCAGTATTGAGAGTAACTTCACTGGAAAATGTGTCATTAGCATTTCTTTGAAAGGTCCAATCCTTCAGTTAGTTGAGGAATAATTTGATTGTGTTGTTACCTAAGTGGAGTTTTCTGAGTTAATTAGAAAGAAACTATCTACTGTCTCTAATGCCCTAGTCATACTGATGAAGACAATTGCTGATATATAAGCTTCATTTAAGTTGCTGTCTATGTAGTCAGTAGGTGAGTAACAGAAGTTGTAGTGCTGAATGTATTACTTTAGGTGTGATGTTTGTCACACAAGACCATGTTTGAATGCATGTGTGTGTGTGTGTGTGTGTGTGTGTGTGTGTGTGTGTGTCTGTGTGTGTGTGTGTGTGTGTGTGTGTGTGTGTGTGTGTGTGTGTGTGTGTGTGTCTGTGCATGCATGCCTGTGTGTGTTTTTTGTGTGTGTGTGTGTGTGTGTGTGTGTGTGTGTGTGTGTGTGTATGTATGTGTACATGCGTGTGTGTGCATGTGTGTGTGTGTGTGTGTGTGTGTGTGTGTGTGTGTGTGTGTGTGTCTGTGCATGCATGCCTGTGTGTGTTTTGTGTGTGTGTGTGTGTGTGTGTGTGTGTGTGTGTGTGTGTGTGTGTATGTATGTGTACATGCGTGTGTGTGCATGTGTGTGTGTGTGTGTGTGTGTGTGTGTCTGTGCATGCATGCCTGTGTGTGTGTGTGTGTGTGTGTGTGTGTGTGTGTGTGTGTGTGTGTGTGTGTGCACTTGCAGCAATTCAACATAGCCAGATGCTGCAGTACATTTACAAGGTGCAAAAGGTTGTAGACTTGCTAGAAGTGTCAGAAATATCCTAACCTCCTAAGCCATTGAAATTGCTACCCCCAGTGATTACAGTGTCTTATGTACAAACGGACACAAAATACCAGAATTTGCAGGCAGAAACGAGGTATGTGGAAGAAAGATACCCAGGCAGTTCCAGTAGTAGTAGGATTAACAGGTCTAATACAAAATAATTTACATTTGCACTTTGATATGCTACCAGTACAGGTAACTCCATACAAATTACAGGAGGAGTCATTTTTGGACATTGTAAATGCTGTGATGATCACTTTTGGCTAACTTCAAAGACTGAAACACTACTAATTTCATGAACTTTAATCATACCATGACTTAGAAGTGGGGTCCATTCCTGTCATGGTATTAGAAACCCAAAAGACTTGTAGAAATTAAACAGGGAAAGACCATTGTTATTCACTTGTCTAAGTAACTGCTTCTATAGTAGACTTTCAAATGTTTCAGTGACGGGACCTTAGTTTGAGATTGGTCTTTAATCCTTGAGCTCAATAGGGGAGCCGCATTTTGGAAGAGGCAAGATAATGCAGTGCTTCAGTGTAGCTGGGAATAATAAGATGTTAGGCAAACATTAAATATATGTGTGAACAGGCTGAAATAATACCTCAACATTAACAAGCCATCTCTAAATCTTAAATGTCTTATGACATACTTGCCTCAAAGGTACTTAATTAACAGAAGTTTTCAGATTGCAGTGATGAAAGAAGTTTTCTCCATATAAAGCTGTTTGGATAAGTCTTATTGTGTTGGAACACTCCAATATCTGGATTTTAAAACATTGTAGCTATGAATAAAGTAAATTTTAAGGATGTTGGGTCTCACAGACTTTCAATCTGAACTTTTTTCTCTCCTTTATGTGATGATTTTTTTTGTGGACGGACAAGGACTGAGACTGGGATGTATCTCTTGAATGACACAGTCTTTCCACCAAGGTGTCACTTTACTAAAAGTATAGTGAAATCCCTGAAAAGATTCGCTAGAATTTCAGAATATGTGGAAGGTATAGGTCCTGCAGACAGAAGTTCTGATGGATTGTCTGGTTTAAGAGAAATGTTTTTGGATGTGGAGGATGACTGAAGGTTATTCTTCTCATATATCACTTTGTAAACATTACTGCGCTAAACAAGTGCAGAAGAAGAGCAAATATACAGTAAATGCAGAGAACACTGTATAAAGAAATAAATCCCAGCTCTGTGAGACAGAGTGATACATCTCTGTCTACATATTAACTGACCTAGGTTTGATTAATGCTGTAAGCAGTGGAGAAGCCCTCCATGGATGGTGGAAGTGAGAGGCCAAGGGTGGGCCATCTGTCCTAAGAAAAGGTTAGTTTAAGCCCTTCTTTGGAATTAGTAGCTGGTAGTCTATTTCCTTGTACAGCTGTTTTAGTGATCCTAAGACCACGTGGTATGACTTGATATTTTAAACACACTTCTAAGTGGAATCTTTCAGCTTGCAGTCTTTTATTTTTATATAGTTCATCTTCTAGCCTATGTATTTCTCTCATTAATATGAGAAAATCTATATCTTTATATTTATTCTGGTGCTCATCTGTTAGACGTTCAGTGGCTAATAAAGGGTTGTTTGTACTGTTCATACAGCTTATTACATTTTTTCTAATGATGCTTTGTTGCTCACCTCGATTGCTCGGAAGATATTCCAGTTTAATGACACTAGATAAAAATTCATATACAAAAATAATTCTAAAATAACTTATTATACTATTTGGCCAAAGAACGTTAAGAACACAGAGCCAGGACATGCATTTAGGTTTCAAGCAATAGAAAAGATAGAGGAAAATGAGAGAGGGGGAAACATCAGAGACACGCTGGGTTATCAGGCTAAGGGCTGATAGAGGCTCAGGCCTTAATGAGAGAATTCCTTTAAAACCAATACTTAGAAACAGACCTTTGGCCAAATAGTAAATAAGTTATTTTAGAGTTATTTTTGTATATGAATTTTAATGATTATTCAAGGTTTTTGGGCTAGTATTTATATGTACACAGTTTAATATATATTATGTATTTTTATGAATTAATTAATTAGTTAAGCATAAACTAACAGCTAATATATATGTAAGAAGTATTAGATTTAGTAAGCAGTGGATGTTTTAGATATAACGAGTATAATTAGATAGCATTGTAAGATGCCAATTAAAGTTTGATTGAGTCACCTATATAAGAAGGGCTTGTTAGTTCATATTTTATGTCAAGGTCTGAGGAAGTGGTATGTGAAGCACTACGAAAGCCTTTACCGACAATAAAAGCTTGTTTTTATCATATATTGCATTTCTTCAGCCACAGGTTTGGATTGTTGATATACTTTGTGACAATACTTTTTATTTTTGGAATATCTTACAACTCATTAATACGGCTCCCTTCACTCGGGAATAAAATCCCAGTCCAGGTTAGGCAGATTCCCTCATTGACTCTCTTCAAGAGGAATCTTGATGAGTGGATGGGGGATCGTAGGTTTACCCCAGGTATCACTTCTGTGTCACTGTTAGACAGAGGCACAGTATACTAACCTCGAAAAAGGGCATAGCAAAATTCATTTAAAATGGGTGGTGAAAGCCAAACACATTCTGGCTAGGCTTATAAATGCCCTAGGGCAGATAGCCTAGTATGAACCTATGAACCTATGAACCTATAATACCAACCTTAACCTTAAAGAACTTTGCCTATATTCCAAGGCCCTTGTATCCTCTGACACCAGGACACAGAAGTACGAAATGAGCCAACAGGGGTTATTTAACTGCTGGAGGTCAAAATGATATTACAGAAATAATGAACTTAAAGAGTAATGAGCACAGTAAGTGGGAACATGAGAGTGCTACATTACAAGGCAAAATGTGGCACCTCACTAAAATGTTGTTCACAACTTTTTTTTTCACAATTCTGATGAAAAGATTAAGAAGCCTGTTTGCAGTGAAATTGTATAATAGCTTGCAGGAGTATGGTTATCATGATGTTAGAGTATTCAAACAAGTACTAAAAATATAATGAATTTGAAAAGAAAAATACTGAATGTTTGAGATGGCTCATAAGACTCTTCTCCCACTCACAACTGGAAAACTAACATACCGTAAAAATTATATTTGTTTGATAAAACCTTTGCTGGATTCTAAACTATTGACTTGGTAAATCAGTGTTGTTTAAGTAGATGAAAAAAAGCATAAGCCCCTGTTTCACTGAATACGCTGCAAAGGCAGTTTTCCAGTAGAGCTCAGAGAATGGAATTACTGTATGTTTATTAGAAATAAATTACATTCAGAAAACACTGTTTAGTTTTGATGTAATTTTGACGGAAACTACCGTCCCATCAGTCTGACAAGCCTTATCTGCAAGGCCATGGAGCGTATTATCATGGAACTTATAAACAAAGACATTGGCAACCTTCAAACACTGGACCCCACCCAGTTTGGGTTTGTGAAGGGCCGATCTTGTCTCCTGAACCTGACTGACTTCTTTGAATCAGTCTCCAGAGCCATGGACAAGGGTAAGGTGATCCACACAGCCTATCTAGACCTTGCCAAGGCCTTTGATACCATCCCCCACTCTGGAATCATAGATAAACTTACTATGTTGGGCATTAATCCCTATGTCACCCAATGGGTTGCTAAATGGCTTACTGATAGAACCCACACTATAAAAGTAGCCAACTCCAAATCCATTTCCAGACAAGTGACAAGTGGAGTACCTCAGGGTTCAGTCCTGGGGCCGCTCTTGTTTGGCATCTACTTCTCTGAAGTACAGGTCAACACTAAGGGACTCTGGCTAACAAAGTTTGCAGATGACTGCAAACTGGGAGCCATTATTGAATCCCCAAATGATGCGGATACTCTACAAAAGGGCCTTACAGAAACAGATGCTTGGTGCCAGAGCCATGGGCTCAAGCTCAATGCCAAGAAATGTATTGTTATCCCCTTTGGGAAAAAACATGTATCCATGAATTACCATATAGGTGGCAGTACACTAAACACAGAAAGTGTGATAAGAGACTTAGGGACACAGGTGGACAGTGGTCTCACCTTCGATAACCACATCGCCACAACAGTCAGGAAATCCTTCTATGTGGCACACCTCATCACGAAGGGCTTTTCATCCAGAAAAAAGGAGGTCATTGTCCCACTGTACTCATCCCTCATTAGACCCATTATAGAATACAACGCCCATTTGGTATGTACCTCTCAAGACATCTGCAACAACTGGAAAGGCCTCAGAAATACCTCACTAAAAGAATCACAGGCCTAAAGCAGATGCCCTATGCTGACCGCCTTAAAAAACTCCAGCTATACTCTGTCGCATATCGTCTACTCAGAGGCGATCTCTGCTTAACATACAAGGCCATGTCAAACCCAGAGCTGTTGGACATGCTACACTTAAAGAAATCCCAATCCCTTAGAGCTACACGCTGTAGGGATCTAAACCTTGTCATCACAATAAACAAAACATGCTGGAGGGATAGGTTCCTGACCCAGAGACTCCCCAGACTCTGGAATAGATTGCCCATACATGTCAAGCAGAGTGCCTCTTTGGACAACTTCAAGAGGAACCTTGACGATTGGATGGGAGAAAGGAAATTCACCCTAGGGATCACGTCAGTCGCCCTGCTAGACAGGGGTCCAGGAAAGTAAATAATGTGGGAAGAAATAGCCAGGGAATTGTTATGGCTAGGCTTGTATAGGCCCTAGGGCTGATAGCCTAGTACCAACCTATGAACCTATGTTTAAATTAGAACATACATCAGACTTCAGTGTGAAATGAAAGTTACCTACTCACTGTGACATTACTTCTGCAAGAAGTAGGTCCATTTCTTGTAATTATCAAAATTCTATACTGCTCACCAGATAAAACTTTCTCAGACTGCTTTGTTTCCTCCCCAGTTTGCTTGCATCATGAATTTCCCTAACTCGCTCTGTAGATGTTTAGGAGAAGCACAAACACAGGTATTCATAGTACATGCTCAGAGAAGGAAAGAAAGAAACAGGAAAACAAAACGAAAAACAAAAAGAACCTACTGACTCCATGGAAAAGGAAAGACAGAGTCTTTGAAGACTGCCCATCTGGTTATTTATTTGTATTTATTAGATGGGGCAGAGTCTGATTCACACAGTGAATGCCAAAACTTTACTTTAGCTCAGTAACATTGTACCATGATGGCTAATTCAATGTGTGGATTTAGTCACAACTGGACTCTATAAATCACAGGAAACTATGCGCAAGAAGAGTACCTCTAATTTCCATCCAATACTAATATTGCTTGGAACTAGTTAAGAGACAGAATATACATGGGAGGGCAAACACCAGGCAATATATGAATGTAGGCATTCTGTTTGTTATGGATGCATAATAGGTCAGTACTTTCATTTCCTTAATGCCTGTGTCTAAAGTCGTAGTAGCAGGTCAGAAATGGCCAACTAGTGATTGTTTCTTTGCACAAACTGACTGTGTCCAGGCTTGGCAAATGATAGAGACATTAATAGCCTAAAGAGTGGTCTGGCAGCTCACCTGGTTGTCAGTAGTAAGATATGAGCAACTTACCTACAAATCAAATGCTGGAATGCAGTGGTGGAACCTTGATGGCTTTTTGCCACATGCCTCTGTGTTAGTGGCTATGTGTTTTTTAGCAGCTGTATGTCACAGTCATGTAAGCTGAAAATCAAATACAACAAACATTGCCAACGGGTACTAATAAAATGTCCTGTGATGACCAGATTAAATCACATACATTCTTAAAATGTATTTATTTATTTAGTTATTTTTGGATTTATATTTGTTAACCAGGGTAGAGCGCTGATCTCCATGGACATTTTTTCATCCTGACATCAAACATTATCATTTGTGTTTAAGAAAGCATTCAGAGCTTATCTGACCCATTACTCATCTGGGTGAACATGCATACATTACACAGATCTACAGTATATAGGTTCATAGGTTCATAGGTAGGTACTAGGCTATCGGCCCAAGGGCCTACGTAAGCCTAGCCAGCAAGGTACCATAGCTTACGCCACCCAAGAAAGTTATTTTCCTGTGCCACTGTCCAGCAGAGACACAGAAGTGATCCCCGGGGTGTATTTCCTATTTCCCATCCACTCATCAAGACTTTTCTTGAAAAGTGCTAATGAGGAACTTTGCTTGACACAGATGGGTAGCTTGTTCCAGATTATAGGAAGTCTCTGGGACAGGAATCTATCCCTCCAGTGTGTCCTATTTATTGTGGTGAGAAGGTTTAGGTCCCTAGCGTGTGTAGGTTGGAGGTACTGGGATTTATTTAGGTGTAGCATGTCCAACAGCTCTGGGTTTGACATAGCTTTATATGTTAGGCAGAGATCACCTCGGGGTAGGCAATATGCTATGGAGTAAAGCTGGAGTTTTTATAAAGCTATACCTGATAAAAATGATTTTTCTCTCACTGTGGATGTATATTTAATTATTCATCGCAATTTGAAATCATGCTTATATTACAATTTGATAGACAATGGTGAACTTTAACAAGACATGAACAAGTCAGCCTGAACATTCTGTAAACCAAATCAAAACTGAAAAAATTCACACATGAAATGAACTACCATTTCTTTACCTTGGCTTTGGACTGAAAATAAGACTTTGGGAAAAGATCTATTGGAAGGTGTGAGGTAATAAGTCTCTGTGAAGAGGATTCTTCCAACTTCTTTTGACAGTCATGGAACTCAACCCATGGAGCTCTATCAAAGTTGGGTACTGTCCTGCACCAGGCTGGGTCACCATTCTTTTGAATAAGGCTTAGAATTTCTAGCATCCATGTAGTTCCTGTGAAAAAAAAATACACAAGATATAGTATAATAAATTGTACAAATCCTCTAACCTGTAACAGAGCTAAGCATTGCTGTACCATGAAGCATTAATTCAAACAAATACTGCAGTACAGCTGTGTTACTAGTCAATGCCTACACACCACAACACTTACAGCTAAGTATTGCTGCACCACAAACCATTAATTCAAACAATTACTGCAATGCAGCACAGTTCCTATACAATGCCTGCACACCACAACACTTACAGCTAAGTATTGCTATACCACGAACCATTAATTCAAACAATTACTGCAGTGCAGCAGTGTTCTTAGTCAATGCGTACACACCACAACACTTAGAGCTAAGCAATGTTGTAACATGAACCATTAATTCAAACAATTACTGCAGTGCAACACAGTTCCTAGTCAATGCCTGCACACCACAACAATTAGTTAAGTATTGCTATACCACGACCCATTAATTCAAACAATTACTGCAGTGCAGCTGTGTTCCTAGTCAATGCCTCCACACCACAACACTTAGAGCTAAGCAATGTTGTAATATGAACCATTAATTCAAACAATTACTGCAGTGCAGCACAGTTCCTAGTCAATGCCTGCACACCACAACATTTACAGCTAAGTATTGCTATAATGCGAACCATTAATTCAAACAATTACTGCAGTACAGCTGTGTTCCTAGTCAATGCCTACACACCACAGCACTTATTATTTGCATTGACAGCAGTTTTCCCTCATTTAATTTCTCCAAGTGTTTTGGATTTCTGTTTCCATGATACAAGAAATAATAGGTGTTCAGGGAGCTAGTGGTTTCTATATAATGCGCTCCATGGTTTGCTGATGCTATGGAAAAATATAATTGTTAGATTTTATTAATATTAGTCTGAAATTAATTATGTTGTAAATATGCTGAAAGAAAAGGCTTGCTTAAATGCAGAAACAGAGTTTAGTAATATGTGATCAGCAGTCATACTAAATGACCATGGTTTGGAAAAGGAATCTGCTGAATGGACATTTTTCCCTTACAGACTTAAAAACAGGATGTATGCAAGAGCAAAAATGCAAAATCTGCTTTTAAAGAACACTGACATGTTTTTCTGCATATAAAAATGGACACAATATGTTTCCTAAAATAACAGGATGGACACAATATGTTTCCTAAAACAACAGGATATGTTTATGACACTGTGACAATGTGTTTTCTCAAAAATATGTTTTTCTGCATGGAAAACAGGATATGGCACAAGAACAGATGTTTTTATACACAGATCCAAATAGAATACAGAACAATGTGTTTCCTCAAAAATATGTTTTTCTACATGGACATCAGGACACTGTTACAGGATATTCACACTGTCAGAAAAGCTGGTCTCTTACAAGACATTGTTAAACAAGGAAGCTTAGTATTGTTTCTACAGGATAAGCAATTCTCCAAAATAGAATACCAAGGACTAAAACTGTATATAAAGAGCTGTATAAATCCAGTTATGTTAGAGGTATGGTAGGGACTCATTTGTCCTAAGGTAAATGTTATATCTCTCACATCATCTGTATTATATGAGAAGTAAAGTTGGAACAGTACTTTTAAGCTGCAACGTTTGTCCAGTTTGATTTATTATAAAAGTTATTGGTTACTGCTCTTAAAGACAAGTGCTGCAAAGTATATTCTCTCATCAGTGTATATTCTGCAAGTTTCTGTATGCAACAAACTGTGAATGCAAATATAACCAGACTTTGAATTTTAGCAGAATCCAGCCAGCAAGACTGAGTGTCTTAAGAACACTTCAAATCCATCACACCAAGCAGTAAGCAGCTCCATGTAATTTTTTCAATAATTATGAAACTTCAGCTACAATATATATATATATATATATATATATATATATATATATATATATATATATATATATATACTATGAAATAATTACTCCCTAATAGATAAAATTGTGCCCTCTGTTTATGGTAAAAACCTAACAGAATGTGTATTAGTGAAATATTACGGGAAAAGTAATTATCGTTCCTTTAAATGTAAGAAACATTGTTAAGCTTTCATTTATTACTAATAACAGCTATGCTGCAGTGGTGGTGCTGCGGTAGCGTTGTTGCCTCACAATAAGACGTTGTCCTGTTTGATTCTCAGCTAAAGCGTCTTCTGTGTGGAGACATGCATGAATGGGCATACCTTTGTTGAAGGTTGTGCGTCAGGGCTGGCAACTCAGTACATAAAAATCTACTGCCAATCATTAGCAGGCCGGAGTTCCGCTGTGGTGACCCCTAACCGGGAAAAGCCGAAAGATACAACAACAACAACAACAACATACACAATATTAGATAATGTGCAATTGCTGGTCCAGAATATCATGTGATGTTACATGAGATCTAGTGCTTTCTGTACTAGCTGAGAATAAAGTAGTTTAGAGCTATTATATTTTTTAGGTAGTTTCATTACATCCAGTTTTGGTTGATGTCCCCCTTAACCCACGCCAACTACACTTTTTAATCAAATAAGGACAGTAGGGGTTAATACATCTCCCTTACAAATGGAATTAATCAAAAAAAAAAAAAAAAGAACCTGACAGAATCTGTCAAATTGTTAACAGTGGCAGTGATCGTTACAGTTCGTCCGCACAGTAACATTCTGAGCACATCGTTGAGGTCCCAGGATTCCACATTAACACCCTAATGATGCATCCAGATAAAGTAATTTCATGATTTTACCAGCCCATGGTACTTCTGATCATTTCTTCAGTGTTACTTATGTTACAATAAAGTATGTGAATACAGTTAAAACACAAATCAACATATTAAACAACTATGATATGAAATATAACTTCAGAATGCCAGGACATCTATATAGCGTATGTGTAAGCTAAGTCAACTGAATGAAAACTATTGTCCATATAAACAATAAGGCTGTGAAGCCAAAAGAGTCCATCACTTAACTACCACTCATAGCTGCCCCCCTCTTTTCATTTCTATACTTAAAGCCACCATGTTCACATCAACCTTCTTGGTGATTCTACACTCAAGCGCAATTGTTTTTATTTATGACCATTTATTTATATTATTTTGTATCTACCTCAAATGCAAGCTTAATGTCTACTACCCATTGTCTTTATCCTTTCATTTTGTTAATGTGCTTCACCAAAACTGTGCCTGCCAATGGTCACATTTGATCAGTGCACTACCTCATTGAACATACAAAAATAAATACATAAAACATCTAGTTCAAAAGGCCATATCACCTTGTTAGATTTGAAAAAAAATAACACAACTTACATAAACAAGAATAATGCCACTGAATTTGCAAATATTATTCAGTTTCATTAAATTATTTCAAATACCTAAATACCTAAAGTCTCTAAACAATTTTGTTATTAATCAAACATTCTAAATCTTCAATTCACAATAATTTGCCATTAAAATATAGGGCAATGGGAAGTAATGTAATAACTATCTGTATCTTCCTGTGCTGGCAGCAATGCAACTGAACAATTTATTTTTAATGGTATCTTGCATTAACTGAAAAGTAAAATGAATACAGGTTGGGACTCCAAGAGATTGAGTGATTTGTGCCATGAGATGATGTTCTAATTATATAGACATTCATGGAAAAGTGGTCCATAAGACCCAAGCACATGGTAGAAGTGTAAAGTATCAGAATTTTAATGTTTGGTATGTTGAGCATTGGTGGTATAGTTGTGTGTTTGGCTGTGTGAGGCTTCTACCTTTAGACACTTATCCCGATCATGCACTTCACCAATGATATGTGGATAACGTCTACTTACTGGTGTATATTATTAGTCTCCTACCAGTACTAGGTAATGTGATTGAGCTTCTCTATTGTCTTCCTTATCAGTACGCTTTGTAGGAACATATATACCCATAAAGTATCCGAGTACATCTGAACTTGAGCAACATAGAACACATTTGAAATTAATTACAAGTTTAAGGGAATACAGTGTTGAAGGAATATGCAGGCTCATGGTATGTCATGAAATGTGACAATACCAAATAAAAAGAAATCAAATTTAAGTGTTTAAAAAGTACTGTGATGAAAACTGTCTGTGTTAGACAATACTGAATTTCATATTCAAATTGCTGAGTTTATCATGCAATTTGAATATGATGGAGTCATAACATCAATAGGTTGTATAACAGAAAGATGAAAATCATGGCAAAATTTAGAAGGTGTAGCACCCAACAGGATAAAAGCACTCTCATCAAACGAAACAACTCTGAGGACAAATAAAGTCTACCAAAGACACATTTGAAGTAAATTTGGCATCCCAGGCCATGGACAACCACAATGCATTCTTTAGCTATGTCTGTAACCTCAAAGACAATACAGAATTGTGTGGGAAGCTCATTGTTAATGGAGCCACCAGGATGCAGCCAGAAGATATGCAAACCTAATGACTGACAAATGCAGGTCTAACTTTATCCCTCTCTTCCCCTCAATCTCCCCTCAAGAAATACCATCAAATATAACCCCTCCTACTATCACTAGGCTGCAGGTCCTCAATGCTCTCTCTAAGGCCAAGAACACTACATCAATGGGTCCAGACAACATCCCAGAATGCCTTCTAAATGGGTCCAGACAATATCCCCGGATGCCTTCTAAGTAGCATGAACCATGACCTATCAGACCCTCTGCAATTGGTATTTAACTGTAACCTCCAAACAGGTTTCATGCCTCACAAATAGAGAACAACAACAGTCATCCCTCTGCACAAAGGTAGGCCCTTTACAGACCATGGAAACTGCAGACCCATAAGTCTCACTAGTCTCATATGCAAAGCCATGGAAAGAATTATCATGGAAATGATCGATGATGGCATAGGAAACCTCTAATCTGGTTTTGTCAAGGATAGGTCATGCCTACTCAGCCTGGTAGACTTCTTTAAGAAGGTTACCAAAGCAATAGATGAGGGCAAAATGATTCACACTGCCTACCTTGACCTGGTCAAGGCACTTGAAACAATATACCACTTGAGCACTGTTGACAAACTCAAAAGGTTAGCTATACACCCTTACATCACCCAGTAGATAGCTGTCTGACTCACAGACAGGACGCAGGAAGTCATACCTGGGGAATCAACCTCGACAAAGAGGCCAGTCACAAGTGGAGTCCCTCATGGATCATTCCTGGGACCACTCCTTTTTGGCATTTACTTCTCTGAAGTCAAGCCAATGTTAATGGCTTCTGGCTGACTTAATTTGCAGGTGATTAAAAATTAGAAGCAGTCACAGGATGCCACACTGGCACAAATGTTCTCCAGGACGCTCTGACACAGACAAATAACTAGTGTCAGAGCCATGGACTAAAACAAAATGCCAAAAAATGGATAACAGTATCCTTTGAGAAGTCATCCAACCTTGGTAACTATCACATTGACAACACATCACTAAGAGCTGACCCAGTAATCAAAGGCTTGAGGACACACATACACTGTAATCTAGCCTATTGCCATCACATGTCTACAGTATTGTGGAATCAGTCTATGTTATACAATTTATAAACAAAAGTATGGCATCTGGGTCCAAGGAGGTCATTGTTCAGCTGCATTTGGCATTTATCATACCTATCACTGAGTACAATGTGCCCTTTGGTATGTACCTAACCAGGCACATCCAGCAAATGGAACATCTACAGAGGTTCCTCACTAAAAGAATACAAGGTGTAAGTAGTATGTCCTATGCTTGTATTCTATCTTCTACAGACTGTTGAGGAAAGATCTGTGCCTGGCATACAAGGCATTGTCAGACCCTACCCTGATGGACCTCCTGCATATCTACAAAACAAACATCACCAGAATTACCCATTCTAAAGACTTAAACTTTGTCATAAATAGGATCTGCTCGAGAGACAAGTATGTATCCCAGAAACTACCCCTTCTCTGGAACAGGCTCCCCAGCCATGAGAATCAGAAGTCCTCCCTAAAGCAATTTAAGTGTAACTTGGAAAAACTGGATGAGGAACAGGAAATTCGCTCCTGGTTTGGCTCCTATGTCTCCAATACACATAGGCAGTCTGTAAATGGTTCATCTCCTAGGCCCGTGCTTGTAAATGTTTCATCTCCCAAGCCCCTGCTTACACCTAACAAGGGTACCAGAGATTTGGGATGCATGGCTAGGCTTTAAAAGGCCTTTTGTGGTCATTGGCCCAGTATACACATATGAACCTATGAAAATGGAAGCAGGTCAGTGACAACCATCACTGCAATGATGCTGGTTATATGTTTTGCTTCCAGGTTATTCAGTAAACAGTAAAGAGTAAATATCTGTTTGTCCTTTCAAATCATGTATGACAGGCATTTGCTGATGTATGATAAAGATGTACTTAGTGATTAAGGCTTCTGTCTTCCAAGGCTTAGGGTTTACTTGTGAGATCAGCAGATTGTGTTGTGTTTGTGTGCTGTCACTGTGTCTCTCTAGGGGGTTCTTACTGATAAATTCACTTCTGCCCATCTGTCGAAAAGTTTACTTGTTTATTGGCTAGTCTGAACTGTCTATATGAGTAGTATTTATCTGTCTTTGTAACTGAGTTATGGGTCATGGCTGAAAAGAGTTAATGATGGACAAGTTCCCTTAACCATTTAACAAATACATGTTTTGCAAGAATTTCCACAGTTCTTAAGAGCAGTGCCTCCAGAACAGATGGATTGTGCTTTGAATTAGACATGCATAGTACAGATGCAAAGGGCTGTACTTCTGGATGGGGACGCTGTAATTAAAGGTTAGAGAAAGCTGGAAATAATACAATTATTACAGGTCTCAAATGAGGACAACACAGTATCAACAACAAGTTGCTCAGTTCCAAATCCTACTCTGTAATACTGTCATCCCTACTAGGACCTACCAAAGAGACAAACCTCAGCTACCACACATGAACCACACCATAGAAGATCATCGCTATTGCTATAACCCCCCCCCCCCCAGGTAAGTGCAACACTTAGTCATGCATCTTCAAGTTATGTAGGTGCCTAGATGTCTATTCTGATTTCCTTTAATTAATTTCCTTTTGCAGAAGTTTGCCAAAAAATCAATGCATTCTAAGATGTCACATGAAGAGAAATGCCACACAGTATATGTCAGTTTTGTTGTTCTTGTTGCAGTTATTTTTGCTGCTTAAGGAATTGGGAATATGCGGTTTGGCAATGCTGTTTCTGCCTTTAGCTGAGCTAATGTTACTATCTGTAAACCTTGTTAAATGCCCAGAAGCAACCTCAAAACATGGTTGCCCTGGTGGACAAGCAGAAGCTCCCATGCCTTGTCTTGCTCATCCATTAAATATGGGAGGCCCTTTTCATATGGTTATTACTGTTGTCTTCACTCTGGTGATACAGTACTGAGACTCTACCTCATCTTTTCTTGCAGCTTTAATTTTATTTACATCCTTTAAAATATCCTCCAATTTTGCAGTTGTTTTCCTCATCCTCAGAATTATTACTGTTACTTGGTTGATCTGTTTTGAAATTGTAAAAAGGACTTCTTTGTCCACCCTTGGTCTTCATGGCCATAATCTGGCTTTATTTTTTTATCTTCTTGCTACATGATGTATTCACAATTCCGTGCAAACTTATAATAGTCATGCTGCTCATTCTATGAGTACAAAGATCTTTTACTCCTGTAATGTCATGCATTTTTGTAGCGCTTCTGTCATTGACCCACTACTTTGTGCTTGTATTATAGGAAAAAAGCTCATTCTCAGATAATTTATTGCTTCTTAGTTATTTTCCCCATCACAGTTACACTGTACTTTATAGAAACTAACCGTCTGCACTTGAAAGTCACATTAGCAAAGGAGGTGCATACTCTGTTATTTTACTCATGACTGCAACCAGTGAATTTGGTGTGCATACAATGTTAATTGTCTGAACCTCTTTGTATTTTTTTTTTCTTTTTTTTTTCTGAAACTACACTTCCAAAGGAATGGTGATGGAGGCTAGGGATACAGGAATGGTGATGGAGGCTAGGGATACAGGAATGGTGATGTAGGCTAGGGATACCTCTAGCAGCCCCCCATATCTTCTATGTATATATTGCTTGTCAATTTTTATTTGCTTACTCATAAATGTACATCACTGTTATTTTTATACTGTTCATTGTTTTACCTTACAAGCCTGTAGTTGGCCATTGTTTGATTAGTTTGCCCCCTAATTAAATGCATTTAAATAAATAAAAACTGTTTTTAGATCAATACAATTGATACAGTATTAAAAGCCTTTAAATGTATCTATCTGATTGGCTAAATATAGTATATCTAAAGGTTGTACATTGTAATTATCACTCAGAAAGATGCATTTAACACAACAGAAAGATGCAAGTGAACTTGCTGTCACTGTGAATGTAAACATGATTTCAAAAATAAATAAATAATATATGAATAAATAAACCAGCTAAAATACTTTACCTCCACTTTTGAATTTAAAAACAACCGCACAGTATTCATGCCTGATAACTGTGGTGACACACATGTTGCAGCTCTTAAAAACAGAAAAACAACAGCATCGTTGTGCCCCAGTACCAGTGATGGCACAAATGAGATGTGCTAGCTTATGTATTGTGCATATATGTACACAAATGTGTATACCCACAGTACTTAGCATAGCTGTCATCCCTGAATTATTTCAGTGCCATAAGCGATCTGCTGCAAGAAGTGATGTTATTCAACGATCTTACTCAAAAATATGAGAAAAAATTTTAAACAGAGCCAGTGTATTAAAGTGATGAATGTATGACCAGCAGTGAAGCTAGATTTGCTTACTTCTTATTCTTCTTCTTTCGGCTGCTCCTGTTATGGATCGCCACAGCAGATCAACTGTTTCCATTTCCTCCTGTCCTCTGCATCTTGCTCTGTCACACCAACCATCTGCATATCCTCTCTCACCACATCCATAAACCTTATCTTAGGCCTTCCTCTTTTCCTGTTACCTGGCAGCTTCATCCTTAGCATCTTTTTCCCGATATACTCTGCATCCCTCCTCAGCACATGCCCAAACCAATGTAATCTTGCCTCTCTAGCTTTGTCTCCAAACCTTCCAACCTGGGCTGACCCTCTAATATACTTATTCCTAATCCTGTCCATCCTCATCACACCCAGTGCAAATCTTAACATCTTCAACTCTGCCATGCCAAGCTCTGACTCCTGCCTTTTTGTCAATGCCACTGTCTCCAACCCGTATAACATAGCTGGTCTCACTAACCTCTTGTAGACCTTCCCTTTCACTCTTACTGGTACTCATCTGTCACAAATTACTCCTGACACTCTTCTCCACCCACTCCATCCTGCCTGTACTCTCTTCTTCACCTCTCTTCCACACTCAACATTACTCTGAACTGTTGATCCCAAGTACTTAAACTCATTCACCTTCACCACCTCTACTCCCTGCATCCTCACAATTCCTCTATCCTGCCTCTCATTCACAGACATATATTCTGTCTTAGCCCTGCTGACCTTCATTCCTCTTCTCTCTAGAGCATATCTCCACCTCTCCAGGGACTCCTCCACCTGTTCCCTACTCTCACTACAGATCACAATGTCATCTGCAAACATCATAGTCCACGGGGATTCCTGTCTGATCTCGTCTGTCAACCTGTCCATCACCATTGCAAATAAGAAAGGGCTCAAAGCTGATCCTTGATGTAATCCCACCTCCACCATAAACGCATCCATCACTCCCACCACAGACCTCACTACCAGTGAAAATTACCCACTTAAATTTCACATTCATAGCTAAACTGCACTAGTCATTTACAAATGCATAGGGCTGGTTGAGTGGTGATTGTCATTTATATTGTGGCTACCCCAATCTTTTCTACTAAATCACTATTTTATTCCAGCACAAAGTGTGTGTGTGTGTGTGTGTGTGTGTGTGTGTGTGTGTGTGTGTGTGTGTGTGTGTGTGTGTGTGTGTGTGTGTGTGTGTGTGTGTGTGTGTGTGTTTGAATGTGTGTGAAAGTCTATGGAAGGGCTATTTGTTAAATAAATTCTCTGAAAGTGCTGCATACCACTGTCACTAGTGCATTAGCCTGAAACCCAGATAACTGTACATATCTCCCTTTTTAAATTTATAAAATATGTATAACTATGAGGTAGCAAACATCACTTTACTTACTTACAGTACATTTCGTAACAGGGAATATTTAGCTAATGAATACCATTTTATAAGAGTCCTGGAGAGACATCTTGAAAGATAAGAAAATAGCAAGAAAAAAGAAACAATGAGCATTTTAAAGGATGACTCTGTAGTAAACATGACATAGTCTATTTACATCAAAGTCATATGGTTTACATATTCAACTACCATTGAATAACTGAAACTTTTCATTTCTTTAGAATATTTTCTGTTTCTGGAATGGTCCACATATACATGTCACTCTTGACTATCACAGTTTTCTAAGTCTCTATTCTTTTTATAGCTGATTGCACATCTTTCTGAACCTTGACATATTTGGCTTGTGCACAATCTACAGTTGGTTCTGTCTTTCCCAAGAACTACACAGAACTTAGAAAGATGCTCCACACATATAAGCTTCATGACTTTTTCAAAATGCAGCACATCTATACCAATTTATCTCCATGAACAATTTTGATCTGGACATGTTCTCATTTCTTCTTTTTGATTGTTGTCATGGTATGCATTTTAGATGGCACATCTCTGCACCATTTGTTCTTTATGATTTGAAATTTCTGAAGAGAATATTGCAGTTTTGATTGGTTCTTAGAATATTACTATTTCCAGCGGCAATTTATTTCTCAGGCATCTATTTCCCAAGTTCACTAGGAAATAATATTTTCTTAGCCTTAAAAATAGTCTGAATTTCTTCCCATACTGATAGCTTTTGGTTGGTCCATCCTTTCATTGAAATATATTTCAGTAACTGCATATCTAAGACAGTATGAGTGCATTATGGATATAATTTTACTTATTCTGCTGTTTGTAACTGTGGTATTACATGTACTATATTTGTTTCTTTTTTATCAGTTCTTCATTTTTTTTTCTGGTAAGTATGTTCTACTCAACTCACCTGCTTTGCAAAGTTCATCCCCTGGTCTGTAAGTCATACTTCTCTTAATTAAGTAATCCAGGGTTAAATCTTTCTTCAGTAATAGATGCAAGCAACTTTGTGTCAAATTTCATAGGGGCATACTTACTTCAGACATATTAGGAACAAGCTTTGCAAGACATAGCATCCTTCCTGTAAAACTCTGTAATGCCTACTTGAGCTCAGACATTGATACTTGCATTATTACTTGGATGCTTTTTCTTTATCAGAGTCTAGCCCCTCTGACATCAGAATGTGGATTGTTGTTTTGTTTGTACATTTGCTGATATTTAACTTGAAATTACAATGTTTTGATATATTCAACATTAGTGCCCACTAAGAGACCATCGTACTGTTTACAAAACTTTTCCAATCTTTCACTGTCTGTGTAACAGCTCTTTGAAACATCACTTGTGCTGATAAAATACCAATCATAAGTCTAAAAAAGTTCTACTTCCTAATGAGGTTTTAAATTCACACAATTTACACCTTTGTCCATCTAGATATAACTGCCAAAACCATGGTTCACATCAAGTACCTAAAAAGAAAAATTAGTGGTTTGTATTACTATGATCACTTTATCATCGATATGCAGTGGTAATGCTGATAATTTCGCTTTATTCAGAATTTACAAATTAATGTATTTTTATTCTTGTTTTTCTTTATCACACCATATTGTTTTCCCAAAGTGCAGGTTGCAATTCCTTCTTATTAATAAATGAGCACCATTCTGCTCATTTCTGTTTTAACTTGATACCTGGGGCTATGGGACTTTTCAGAAAGCATATATCAATTGCACATCAGCAGTTTTTATTTTTTAATATTTTCATAGCAAGCTTCCTAGCCAGCTAAATAAGTCAGCATGTTTTCATGCATGTCATAACTGCTGTGGATGTAACAGAATCTGAAATGTTTCTCTGTTTATTTGGTTGATTTCCTTCTCATTCATTCTAAGTTTTTATATTCATTGTGAATTATTTTTACAATCTCTAGCTTATCACAAGCCACCCAACCCAAAATATTAGAATTTATGTATTTCATGGAGATGTTTGAAAAATGAGTTTATACTTCAGATTTATTTAAATTCAAATCAGTAGTTTTGATAATATTTAACAACCAGAAGAGGTTAACAGTGTATATATAATACTTTCATCAGTGGCTTCTAATCATAGGTATATGAAACTGTTCTGACAGAATATTAGACGCTGCATATGTCTGCTTTAAACTGCGCACTTCATCCCTTAATTCTAATCATTTCCTTCCAATGTTTTAGTATGTATTGCTCTCTCAGTATCTGTGATGCAGTTTTTTAGAGTTCATGGTAGCACATTTCTTCACTTCAATATCACTCTCAAATACATTTTCATTTTTGTCCTCCACAACATGTACATTATATTAACTACATTTGTGTTTAGTTTTAGACATCTTAGAGAAATGTAATTTTATAGCACAGATTCGATAGAACTGATTAAATGTAGAATAAGACTTTTTTTCATACTTTGAGCCATACCTGCTACAAGCTTTCTTGTAAAGAACAAAATATCTGATAAATGGTAAATTATTTCCGTAGTAACAATAAATTACCAAATTTTAATCTGAATTATGATACTTTCTCTCTATATTCTTAAAGAAAAGTATAACATTTAAACACCGTTATGACTATATTTCCAGCAACATGTATGAATTTAAAAGCTAACTGTCTTTATTCAGATTTTTCAGTTAATTTACTTGCAATGCAGAAAAATGTCTTCCTGTTTAAAAGCTTCCAAATATTCAGCCTTGTTTCCTTGTTGTGAAAGAAATTCAGAATGGGTGCATTTTAATAATATTTCCACTTTCCAAAAGAATCCAAAAAGGTACAACTGTATATTAGTCCCCTCATTTTGTACGTAAAAGGTTTTACAAATGGCAGGAAGTTGAGGTTTCTAATGACCAGGTTATATATATTGAGCTTTGACACTTCCAGTGCCATCCAAATAAACTTTCTATATGAGGACTGTTAAGAGGTTCCAACTCCAGGGATTGGACCTAGTTCAGTGGAGGTATAATTCTCATGGTTAGAATGTGAGGTGGGGTTTTATTGTACCTTTTTGGATTCTTTTGGATTCTATTCTTCCTCTTTGTAAGATATTTGAACCTGTTTTTGGCATTTATGCAGGGGTTTGTTTACTGTTAGCCACTTGCAGAGATTCTAGGGATCCCATGGTTAATATTAGAGTGCGCTTTGATATTATCAAACATGTTTCCTTGAGTACATAGTAGTTGATGAAATATTGCATGAACGTGGTGTGCAGCAAGGGAATGCAGCAATGGGATGGGTGTTCACCGGTTATGGCTGCATTTATTTCAGGGTTAAAACCCTTTGGGATGTTTAAAAATGTTCCTTTGCTGTAATATCTACTTAGATGAATGTAAGGTGTTTGCCGATTATGGCTGCATCTACTTCAGAGTTAAAACCCTTTGGGATGTTCAAGGACGTTTCTTTGCTGTAATGTCAACTTAGATGAATGTAAGTCATTTACAGTTTATTCGCAGATTATTGAGTTCCAGTGTACTGCTTCTAGTTAGTTTAGTGACTGAACGGAAAAGTTTTCTGGTGTTTACGTATAGTAATGGAACATGTCACTTGTTAGTAATATCATGAAGAGTCCGCTTTTATGTAACGGATGACTAGTCATCACGGACTGGATTATTTCAAATGTTTTGCTATGAGAAAGTGTTTTTAATATTGGGAATTCAGTTCGCTACCAGCACTGTTGTGTTTAGGAAGGGGACTGAAGTTTATCTTTATATATTTGATATGTTGTTTAAGGGTGGGATTTGTTGATGCTGGTATTCATTTAATTCATTTGATTATTTAATTAATTAATTAATAATACATTGACTGTTTAAGTATAGAGTAACTCATGTCATGTGAGGTTTTGAAATAGTACTTGAATAACTTGGTTTTAAAAACATTTTTACTGTCTGTCTGAAGAAGTCCGGACTGTGTTCAGATGAAAAGTGATTGCTATTAAAATGAGCAGCTTTACATTTAACTGTTGCAGCTTCTCTTTCTCTGCACTACACAAAATGCAAATCAATGAATATAGCTTATTAGTGTTAAAGCTATATATCTATACATAACAATGATCAGACGGACTAGATAAGACAGTAAGATAAGGTATATTTATGAGTAGAACTACACTGGCGCCCAACCTTACTGAGACTCAAACTTTTAATAAATGTTAACCTTTTAGGCACTTTAGTAAAGAATAACATTGGTAGGTTTATAACAGTGATTGGCAGTAGCTTTCCTGGTTGGTTTATGGTTATCTATGGTTCAAAACTTGATATTTCTGTACTTTGCTTTCCACATTCAGATAAGCCCATGCTGGTCTTTTTTTGTTTTAGAAATAAGAGGCATGTGGGTCAGGGTTCAAGTGAATACTTTCTGATAAGAAGAACATGCTGGTAACTATTGCAGTGCATTGTATAACATTAATTATGTGGACAACTATGGTTTAGGTATTTAATTAGGAAGATAAATGCAGATACATATTGTAGGGAAAACATGGCAAAATATGCTTGGTGTTCTGCAATCAAGAAAGAATGATAATGTTTTGGGATTTTTTATATGATGTTACATACAGGTGTTTGTGAGTATAGAATTTTGAAAGATCCATTATATACTGTTTATTTTGATGCATTTAGGGTACTTACACAGCATGGGGTTAAGAAATTAACTACTCAGTAGCAAATGACTGAAGCTCCTCTTTTTAATACTTATTTCACTGAATGATTCTTTAAGTAACTACAGTTATTTAAAACTTATTTATTTAATTTATACTAGTGACCTAGGGGGAATGGCCATGTTTTATGGAGCATGATGCAAAGGCAAGAACAATATAAATATGAAATATATAAATACATATCTAGCACACAATGCATATCATTGATATTAAATTAATATTAATATTAAATTGTAACAATCAGAAATCTGTGAGCTCAAAGGTATTTCTTTAATTTGTAAAGTAAGCCTTCTAAATGGTAATACAAATAAAGTACATTAGGGAATCCAACGACAAATTGGAAATACTATGCACTGGTGATCTTGGAGATCAGCATTTATTATGTTTACTTCTAACAAGCTTCAGTAATTCCAGTACAGACATGAGAAGTAGTTTGTGATATACGTATAAGCACATGCAGCTTTTTCATATAACAAATATTATAAATGACAGGCTGGCACATTTCTGATATAATAAACAATGATGAGTATAAAATGCACAAATGCATCAAAATGCAACAAAGCATGCCAACATTTTGTGACTCTAACTAGATCCACTGTTGATAAACCAAGACATATATATATATATATATATATATATATATATATACACACACACACACACACACACACACACACACACACACACACACACACACATATATATATATATATATATATATATATGGGTCTACTTTCTTTAGTTGTATCTCATTTCACTAAATTTCATTTCACCCTGGCCACATAGCTGAAAATTCAAATTACTGAAAGCTCATTTCACTGAATCTCATTTCACTGAACTTAGTATATATGGCACTATGTAGAGTACTGTAAGGCAAGTAAAAGGTATATGCCCTTTTCCCCACTGTAGTGCAATCCTGGAGTTAGTATATATTGTCAGGGGACATTGGGGGTTGTGGGGGTGTGGGGGCGTAGCCCCACACTTATTGTGAGTACATATTGTATTCTGGAGAGAGTTAGTCGTTGCTGTTGTAACTGTGCATGTCTATTGTTTAAAATGTATTGTTTTGAAGGTTTTGGTAAAGTACAATATAAAACAAACAGAATGTAACAGTTTGGAGGCACAATTGCAATCAGAAAGTAATTATAATAGATATAAATATGAGCATCAGAGGATCTATGGAAGTATAGAGCAAGTCTTGTCTGAACTTAAACGCAAAAAGCAGAATAAACTGCAGAGGGACAAACAACAATATAGTAAGGGACAGGCATATCCAAAACCACCAAGACTGAGATCTAACATAACAGATGCTATTAATATTGGTAGTAATAATGACCATGGTCAGGCACAGCAGCAGCATATAACACCTAATGACGTTCTGCAGGATGATCATCAAGGGGTGGCCTTTAATTCATATGATGAACATTTTCCACCACTTAGAAGATCTGAAAGGATAAGAAATCATAATAATCAAAATGTAAACAATAATAACAATTGGACTGGAAATTAGGATTTTTATACACCTTCGAGACGGAATCAGAGGAGGAGAGGGTTTCAATGCCGAGGCAGAGGGAGGAGATACAACTAAATATCTAAAATGTGGACATTATTCATGATACTAATGTTTCTGAAGCAAGTAATGTTGGTTATAATAGGTTCATAGGTTAATAGGTAGGTACTAGGCTATCTGCCTGAGGGCATTTATAAGCCTAGCCAGAGTGTGTTGGCTTTCGCCACCCCATTGATTAATTAACTGATCCTCTGTCAAGCAGAGCCAATGAAGTGATCCTAGGGGTGTATTTTCTGTTACCCATCCACTTGTCAAGGTTCCTCTTGAAGATTGAGGGGCTCTGCCTAATGTAGTCTGGAATTTTGTGTGACAGGACTATATCCCTCCAGCATGTTCTATTTATTGTTGTGGTGAGGTTTAGCTCACTAGACCACGTGGCTCGCAGTGACTTGGATTTCTTTAGGTGGAGCATGTCCATCAGTTCTGAGTTGGACATGGCTTAGTAAGTCAGGCAGATATCACTTCTGAGTAAGCGATATGCCACTGAGTACAGTCAGAGTTTTTTCAGTCGGGCTGCATAGGACATATGTTTGAGGCCAGTAATCCTCTTGGTGAGGAACTTTTGTGGTCTTCCCAGCTGTTGGAAGTGTCTTGTGAGGTACATCCCAAATTGGGCATTGTACTCTATGATGGGTTTGATGAGTGACGAGTAGAGGGTCTCTATAACCTCTTTATTTCTAGATGCAAACCCTTTAGTAATTAGATGGGCCATATAGAAGGATTTCCTAACTACTTTGGCAATATGATTGTCAAAGGAGAGATTAATATCTACCTGGGTCCCCAGATCTCTTATTACCTCTTCTGTATTAAGGGGGCTGTCACCTATGTGGTAATTTGTGGGTGTTTTGTTTTTCCCAAATGGGATGACTATGCATTTTTTGGAATTTAACTTGAGGCCATGACTTTGACACCAGCTGCCGGTCTCAGTAAGTAATGATGCATCTGTAAATGGACCAGTGATTGTCTATAATACTATGAAGGATTTTAAGGTTTACAATTTTTCTAGAACCACTACTAATGAAGAGATGGCTGATTACATTTGTTCCAGTAAAAAGAACAAATTTGGCTGAGGTGTTATTTGATTTAAAAATATTTTTAAGAAAGCTCAGTTTTAAAATTATGTTTGCTGATAATATTGTCACTGATGATTGCTTCCATGATCCATTACGTATCCATAGCACATTCAACCCTCCTTTGCATCCACTGCTTTCAGTTTATGAAAAAATGTGTGAACTGGACATTAGGCACATATTTAATAATAATAGGGATAATTTAACAGTGGAAGAAAGGGACAACTTGCTATTTTTCACCCATCAGGCACTAAGAATAATGAAGCCAGATAAAGGAGGGGGATTGGTGGTTGTGGATACATTTGATTATAATGAGAAAATTCACAGTATATTGGATACGGCCACATACTAGGAGGTTAGTAAAAATGAATTGAACATAGCCTGTAGAAAAATACATATAATGCTTAATGATATGTTTCTTAAAAATAGAATAGATATCAATACTTATAATTATTTAAATATCATGTCTCCAACCATTCCTACTATTTTTGGAGCACCAAATTTGCTTATTCATGCTCAGCACTTGTTCAGAACTTGTAAGCACTAAATAAATTACTAATTACTATAGCACTCAGTCTTCCTCATTACCTAGAGGAAAACAGTTTTTGTACTTACTTTTCTCACCTGCTTAGAGAAAAACAGCTCGTGTACTCACTTTCCTCACTTATCTAGAGGAAAATAGTTTTTTATTCAGACATGTCCAATGGTCAGCTCCCAGTGTTCTCTCCTGTCTATCTGATGAATCTGGGCATCTTGAGGCAATGTAGAAATTGCCTCATGTACACAGACAACCCTCTCCTCCTACCATCCAACACTACAACCTGTGAGAGATGCACTTATCTAGCCAAACTGGAGGTAAAGCTCTCTCCAACCAAGACTGAACTTGACAGTCATGAGAAGGAAAACATTTGCACCACACCACACTCATCACATAGTCTCACTAAATCTACACCATCAAAATCTACACATAGCAGCACAAAAACATTTGTGGAGGCTCTCAATAATAATCTGTCTAAGCAACAGAGACCTCCAAAGTAGAAACGCAAGCAACTTCCATCCCCAACACAACCCAAATGACACATAGCCCACAGACTCAGTGTGCCACTCAACCACAGCCAATAAGGCAAAACAACGTACCCAACACACTAGTCATAGGTGACTCTATAGTCAGGCACACTGATGTCCCACTCACCAGGCTAAGCAAGGAGAAGGATACTGTCAGCTGCCTGTCGGGTGGCAGGATCCATCACATAACCCACGCACTCAGGTCACTCCACAACAAGTATAAATATAACTCTGTCAGTGTCCATGTTGTTGTGAATGACCTGAGACATACCTCCCTGGACTGCATGAAAAGAGATATGGAAGAGCTCTCCGATCTTGTAACCCAGGCAGGTATGAACCTAGCCCTGAGTAGCATTCTGCCATCCCCCAGAATGATATTGCAGTACAAGGACAAAATTGGCTAAGCTTCTGGTGTCATTCTAAGGGGATCCAGTATCTGTTTGCTTGGGATGACATGATTGACAGACCATGATGCTTTGCTACAAATGGCCTGCACCTGTCGCCCCTGGGATTCCGGATACTGGCTAAGGCTCTTGGTATCCCTATAGTGCCTCTTTTAGGCAAGGTTCAAATAACAAATTCACCACCATAACAGGAACAGGCAAGCAAAAACTGAGGGTAATGCTACTCAATGCCAGAAGTCTAAATCTCAAAATGCACTCACTCGAGACACTCCTTAAAATGGAGAACACGATACCTGTGCAGTGACTGAGACCTGGTTCAAGGCTCCAGAGAGCACCCCTGCACTACCAGGCTATAACTCATAGCACACTTTTCGGCCATGTAACCTGGACCAAAACACTAAAGGCGGAGGTGGGTCCATATTCATTAAGGATATCTACACCTCCAGGCTAGTTGCTCAGCATAATGCATCTGAGGTTATCGAAGTAAAAACTGCAATCCAAATTGTAGCTTGCTACAGATCCCCCACCATGCCCCAGGATTCCCACTCCTTTTTTCTTGATGTACTGGAAAATATTACGGTTCAACCAAATGCCCTAATAATGGGTGACTTCAACTACCCCACCATTAACTGGGAAAACTACTCGTGTACCAACTCCTTAGCTCAACGCTTTCTGGAATTCATAAACTCCAATGCCCTGGACCAACTTATCCACGCCCCCACCAGGGGCAAAAACATCCTAGGCCTAGTCATTACTAACATGAGTGACCGGTGTTCCACACCTGAAGCCAACTCCTTGTTGGTCTGATCCGACCATAAGCTAATCACCCTTGATATCCACATCCTGCCCCCACCTCCCATTAAGGAAACCGCAGTAAAAAATTTCTCCAAAGCCAACTTCATGCTTCTTAAGACAGAAGTGGTGAACTTCATGACACCCATGCAGATGGACAATACAGTTACAACTGCTGAATCCTACACAAATGCACTCTATAAGCACTTACATGAGTGCATGGATCGTGCTATCCCAAACAGAACCAAGACGCTATCCTCTAAAAAAAGGAAGCCAGTCTGGTGGTCTACTGCCATAAACAAACTGTACAACAGAAGGAAGAAACTGTTGCAAAAGAGAGTAAAATCCCATGAGTGGAGGAGCTCCCTGGTCAGCCTCAGTAAGAAGCTGAGATCCCTTATAAGATCCTCCAAAGCTAGCTACAAAAACAAAATCACCACTAATTCCAAGGACAACCATAAAGCATTCTATAGCTATGTCAAGAATCTCGATGGCAACATCCAGATTTGCTCTTTGTTACAGTACATAGGCAAGAAAATTACAGAACCAACTGATATTGCCAACATTCTGGCAGATAAGTTCAGTGCTAACTTTACCCCCCTCTCATCCCCTAAAGGGCCCATATCTATACAGGAAGAATGCAAAGTCCCTGTAATCACAATTACACAGGTAAAAGCTGCACTCTCTAAAGCCAAAAACACAGCATCCATGGGACCGGACAACATCCCAGGCTGCGTTTTACACGAACTTCAGAATGAACTGGGTCCCCACTTAAGCACCATGTTCAATAATAGCCTCGCATCAGGCTTTGTGCACATTGAATGGTGCACAGCAACAGTTATCCCACTCCACAAAGGGGGAGCCACCACTGATCCCGGGAACTATCGACCTATTAGCTTGATGAGCCTGGTCTGCAACGTCATGGAACGTATCATCATGGAACTCATAAACAAAGACATTGGTAACCTCCAAACTCTGGATCCCACCTAGTTCGGGTTTGTGAAAGGCAGATCATGCCTCCTGAACCTGATTGACTTCTTTGAAGCAGTCACCAAAACCGTAGATGAGGGTAAGGTGGTTCACACAGCCTATATTGACCTCGCCAAGGCTTTCGACACCATCCCCCATTCTGGAATTATAGCTAAACTCACTAAACTAGGTATAAATCCCTACGTCACAAGATGGGTTGCCAACTGACTCACTGACAGAACCCACACTGTAAAAGTTGCAGTCTCCAAATCTGACCTCAAAGCAGTGACAAGTGGAGTACCACAGGGTTCCGTCCTGGGACCTCTCCTGTTTGGTATCTACTTCTCTGAAGTACAGGCTAACACAGAAGGCCTCTGGCTAATGAAGTTCGCAGATGACTGCAAACTAGGAGCCATAGTCAAGTCCCTAAATGATGTGGACATCCTACAGAAGGGCCTCGCTGAAACAGATGCCTGGTGTCAGAGCCATGGCCTCAAGCTCAATGCCAAAAAGTGCAGTATCATCCCCTTTGGTAAAAACTCTGTACCCATGAACTACCGCATAGCCAGCAATCTACTTAACACCGAATGTGTGATAAGAGACCTTGGGACCCAGGTGGACAGTAGTCTCTCCTTTGATAGTCACATCGCCACAGTAGTAAGGAAGTTCTTCTACGTGGCACACCTCATCATAAAAGGGTTCTGATCCAGGAAAAAAGAGGTCATTGTTCCCCTCTACTCAACACATGACATGCTTGACAAGCCACGCTGCTTCACAAGGGATGGCTTGCACCTGTCACCCCTGGGCTTCCGGATATTGGCAAAGGCTCTTGCCACCCCCATAGTGCCTTTTTTAGGCAAGGCTCAAATGATAAACCTACCGCCCTAGAAAACAAAAATTGAGAAAAACTAAGGGTAATACTGCTCAATGCCAGAAGTCTAAACCTCAAGATGCACTCCCTCGAAGCCCTCCTCAGTATGGAGAACATCGATGTCTGTGCTGTGACTGAAACCTGGTTCAAGGCTCCTGAGAGCACCCCAGCACTATCAGGTTATACCTCATATCATGCGTTCCGGCCCCAAAATCCGGACTGAACCACAAAAGGAGGGGGGAGTATCCATATTCATAAAGGATACCCACACCTCCAGGTTAGTGGCAATGCACAAAGCATCGGAGACCATCCAGGTGCAATTAACCATAGGTAAAACTGCCCTACAGTTTGTAACATGCTACAGACCACCTTCTCAAACTCAGGAAACCCACACAGCCTTCCTGAAGACACTGGAGAGTATGAATGTCTCTCCAAACACCATCATATTGGGTGACTTCAACTACCCAAACATAGACTGGGAACATTACTCAAGCCCCAACACCCTAGCCCAAAGGTTCCTGGAGTTCATAAACTCAAATGCTATGGAACAACTAGTCACCATTCCCACAAGAGGAGAAAATATACTAGACCTGATCATCACAAACATGGGGACAAAATGCTCCACACCAGAAGTATATCCCTCATTGGTGAGATCAGACCATAAATTAATCTCACTGGAGATCCACATCCCGCCCCCACCCCCAGCAAAAGACCACAGTGAAAAACGTCTCAATAACAAACTTCCCACTTCTTAAGACTAGAGTGGTATCCTTCAAGGCCCACGTGCCAGTGGAAACCACAACCCACGCTGCTGAAACCCTTACAAATGCCTTTTACGAGCACCTCCAGGAATGTATGGATCAAGCAATCCCTAATAAAATCAAGACCCTTTCCACCAAAGGCAGGCGCCGGTCTGGTGGACCCCAGCCATAAACAAACTCTACAACAAGAGGAGAAAGCTACTACATGACAGAGCAAAATCCCTAAAAGGAAGGCATCTCTGATCAATACTAGCAAAAACTACGATCACTCATAAAATCATCCAAGGCCAACTTTGAGAGAAAAATCGCTAATGACACAAAAGACAATCATAAGGCCTTCTTTAGCTATGTTAGAACCCTGGGTGGAAACTCCCAGATATGCTCAGAATTAGTCCAAAATGATAAAAAAATCACTGAACCCACAGACATTGCCAACATACTGGCAGACAGGTTCAGTGCAAATTTCTCCCCTCCCTTCCCCCCAAAAGGAGAAATATCTATCCCACCAGAGTCTAGCCTCCCAAACATCTCAGATGCCCAGGTGAGAGCTGCTCTCTCTAAAGCAAAAAACACAGCCTCAATGGGACCGGACGGTGTCCCCGACTGTGTGCTACACGAACTCAATGAGGAACTAAACCCACACATAAGGCTGCTGTTTAATCTTAGCCTTACTACAGGATACGTACCCAAAGAATGGCGTACGGCAACTGTGGTCCCACTCCACAAAGGCGATGCTTCTACAGACCCTGGAAATTACCGCTCCATAAGCTTGACGAGCCTTGTCTGCAAAGCTATGGAGAGGATCATAATGGAATTCATAAATAAAGACATTGGGGACCTACAGACACTGGATCCTACCCAATTTGGCTTTGTCGAGGGCAGATCCTGCCTCTTGAACTTGGTCGACTTTTTCAAAACAGTCACTAAGGCCATTGATGAGGGTAAGGCAGTTCACACAGCCTACCTTGACCTAGCAAAAGCGTTCGACACAATACCCCACTCGGGCATCATAGAAAAGCTCACCAGCTTAGATGTAAACCCATATGTCACAAGATGGGTTGCAAACTGGCTCAAGGACATAACACACAGGGTTAGAGTTGCTGGTGCCATGTCAGACTCTAAGCCGGTCATGAGCGGTGTCCCACAGGGCTCAGTCCTGGGCCCCACTTGTTCGGCATTTATTTTTCTGAAGTGCAGGCAAACATAGGGGATTGTGGCTGACAAAATTTGCAGATGACTGCAAACTGGGCACCATAATTGACACTCCATCAGACACAGACATCCTCCAGAGAGGTCTCATAGAAATGGATAACTGGTGCCAGAGCCATGGCCTTAAGCAAAATGCCAAAAAATGTATAGTCATACCCTTTGGGAAAAACAAGGTAACCCCTAATTACCACATAGGTGGTAATCCATTAAACATGGAAGAAGTTATCAGGGACCTGGGGACCCAGGTTGACAGTAACCTCTCTTTTGACACTCACATTGCCAAAGTGGTTAGGAAGACCTTCTACATTGCCCACCTGATCATGAAGGGATTCACATCCAGATCAGGAGAGGTCATTGTACCCCTGTACTCTTCACTTATCAGACCAATGATTGAGTACAATGCCCCATTCGGAATGTACCTTCCCCGACACCTGCAGCAGTTGGAAAGACCCCAAAAGTTCCTCACCAAAAGGATAAAGGGGCTCAAACATATGTCATACGATGCCCGACTGAAGAAACTCCAGCTCTATTCAGTCGCATACCGTCTGCTCAGAGGTGATCTGTGTCTGACATACAAGGCCATGTCCAACCCGGAATTAATGGACATGCTCCACCTCAAAAAATCCAAATCCACCAGAGCCACGAGAGCAAGACACTTAAACCTCAACACGGATATAAATAGGACGTGCTGGAGGGACAGATTCATCACCCAGAGACTCCCTACACTATGGAACAGAATCCCAGTCCATGTGAGGCAGAGTCCCTCACTGACTCTGTTCAAGAGAAATCTTGATGAGTGGATGGGAGATCGTAGGTTTACCCCGGGAATCATCTCTGTGTCACTGCTGGACAGAGGCACAGCAAACTAATGGGTATAGTATTCTCATCCTAAGGGGTGGTGAAAGCCACACACACTCTGGCTAGGCTTATAAATGCCCTAGGGCAGATAGCCTAGTATGAACTTATGAACCTATGAACCTATGAACTCATTAGACCCATTATAGAATACACTTCTTTTGGAATGTACCTCACAAGACATCTGCAGCAGCTGGAAAGGCCCCAGAAGTACCTCACAAAGAGGATTACTGGCCTCAAACAAATGCCCTACACTGACCGCCTCAAAAAACTCCAGCTTTACTCCGTAGCATATCACCTACTCCGAGTTGATCTCTGCCTAACATATAAAGCTATGTCAAACCCAGAGCTGTTGGACATGCTACACCAAAAGAAATCCCAATCCCTCCAAGCTACACACTCTAAGGACCTAAACCTTGTCACCACAATAAACAGGACATGCTGGAGGGATAGATTCCTGTCCCAGAGACTTCCCATACTCTGGAACAGGCTACCCATCTGGAAAATAGGAAATACACCCCGGGGATCACTTCTGTGTCTCTGCTCAATAGTGGCACAGGAAAATAACTTTCTTGGGTGGCGTAAGCCAGGGAACCTTGTTGGCTAGGTTTATGTAGACCCTTGGGCCGATAGCCTAGTACCTACCTATGAACCTATGAACCAAAAGTGCATAATAATGAGAATAATCCTTCGCTATGTCCCATAGTAGATGGATGCAATTCCGTTACTTATGCATGTGGTAAATTTCTTGATAATAGGTTAAAGAAATTCTTAAGTAAATGCCCCCAAATTTGTAAGGACTCATGGCATTTTCTGGAGTTAATTAATAAGAAACAATATTCTGATCAGTTTCTGTTTTTAACAGTGGATATTGAAGATTTGTATTCGGTTATTCCCCATCAAGAGGGAATGCAGGCCATAGAAACTTTTTTAATAGAACAAAGAGTGAATCAGTCAGAAATTAATTTATATATTGATCTGTTTGAAATAATTCTTAAGAATAATTATATTCAGTTTAATAATAGATACTTTCTTCAGCAAGTAGGAGTTGCCATGGGTTCGCCTGTGGCACTATTTTTGCTAACATTGTAATGGCAGTTTAAGAAGAGCAATACATATTCAATAGTGATTTTTTTCAGCATATTAGTTTATATTTACATTACCTGGATGATATTTTCATCCTATGGAAGGGTAACAAATCCATTTTGCAGCAGTTCTTGATTTACATCAATGGTAAAATTTCTTACTTAAAGTTTACGTCCGAGGCTAATGATCAGGAGATTAATTTATTGGATGTTAATTTGAGTAAAGATAGTGCTAATAATAGATTCAAGGCTAAAATACATAGAAAGTCCACCTATTCTAATTAATTCTTACATTTTACCAGTGCACATCCAACTATTAATAAAAAAGCTGTGGTCAAAGGACAGTTCATCCAGGCTGCAAGAATGGTGAGTCTGGACATTGATTTTGACATAGAATGTTGTGAACTTATTAATATGTTCAAGAAAAGAGGATATCCAGGCCACATATTATACGAGTTATATGAAGAAGTTAAGGTAAAAAGAACTAATGGTCATTTTACATCTATCCTTGGTTACGAAGAGGTTGACGATACTGTAGGAAAGAAAGTTGATCTATTTGATACTGTGGGAAGAAATAGCCAGGGAATTGTTATGGCTAGGCTTGTATAGGCCCTAGGGCCGATAGCCTAGTACCAACCTATGAACCTACAGTGTTTATAAAAACTTTTAATACACATTTTTATGAGATTAAAAACTATTATGCTGAAGAATTGGATGTTTATTGATGATGATGCACAGATTAGGACAAAATTAGTAGATGGGTTTAAAATGGTAGCAAGAGAGGTAGTAATTTAAAGAATTTGCTTGAAAATGGTGAACAAAAACATTCACTTAATAGCAAAATGGGAATTTTGAATAGATGTGATATGTGTAAATATTGTAAGTTCATTCCCCAGGGTCAGTCTTTTGAAATAAAAGGAAAGATGTACACTATGCAAGGTAAACATAATTGCAACTCAAAGGGGGTTGTTTATGTAGCCTTATGCCAAACCTGTCCATCACATTATATTGGAAAAACACCAGAACATTAAAAGAAAGAATATATGAACACGTATATGCAATAAGAAAGGACATTCTTAATAATGCGTTGGCTAAACATTTGCATGAATTTAACAACCATTCTTTTAAATTCTGTATTTTACAGCAGATCGTAGGTAATGATAGGGGTGGTCCATGGGAATTACAGCTGAAAAAGCTGAACTGGTTTGGTTATATTTGTATTCGTATGCTTGGCCAGGGTTAAATAATTATTGCCAGCATTAATAGTATCCTTAAATTAAAGGCACTGAGTAGATAGGTATAATTTTGGAATCTACAATAATAATTATTTAAAGTTTATTATATTGGTAGTAGTTGATGCAATCTCGTTTACATTTATAATATATTTATAATACTTTACAAAAGCTGGTTCCGATTGTATGTGTTTGTGTTCACATTTACAATACTTGCCCGTAATTATATATATGCATATAAACATTTTTATAGAGGTTATAACTGTTTGTATTTAAATATTTTAAGTATTTTTTGATATTCAGAGTATATGTATAAATGTATTTATATATGTACATAACTTCAGAGTGAAAAAGAGGACACATGAATTTGTGATTACATCACTTTCTGTTTAAAAATGGTCGCCAATTTTAAAATGTATTTAAAGGGTCATTCAATACTGTTTTTGTTATGTCTGATGAAGTTTACTATTTTATGCAAACAAAAAGCGCTTCACTATTAAATAAAGCTTTTCATTTATTACTTTGGACTGCCATAGTGTTATTTATACATTCTTCCCTTACACAAAGGTGGTATGTAACTCCACCAACTTCTCTAACTACAAACCCATTGCAATCCTACCCCTTTAAAAACGCATCCACATGCAGCTCTTAGATTACCTCTTATCCAATAACCTCTTATCCAACACACAAATCAGGTTCTGCCTTACCATAGCACCACAACTGCCATCCTAAGCTTTACCAAGACCATTAGCCATCACAGAAATAACTTGTTTCCTCTATTTTCTTAGATCTCGCTAAAGCCTTTGACACAGTTTCTCACCAGAAACTCCTTGATGAGGTTGCATCTCTAAACCTCAGCTCCTCTACACTAGCCTTGTTCCACAACTACCTTTCCAGCCATCAGCAAGCTGTCAAATGGCAATAGGAACTCTCCTCACTTTTACCTGTCACCCTAGGTGTTACTCAAGGTTCTATACTTGGTTCCCTTCTTTTCAGTATATTCACTAACTGACTACAGTCTTCAACCCCACTAGCCTCCTTGGCCCAGTATCATACCTCCCAGCTGTACCGAATTACTCAAATTTACCCAGTTTTGGGGTCCAAATGAAGGGGTGCCATGCTTCTCGAGTGGCACCCCTTCATTTCCGATTTTTTTTCTTTGTTTTTTATTTTTCGTGCTTGTGCTCTGACATCATCACATGCACTATGACGTCATCACATACGCTATAATATGAGCTCCATCAGGGCTACCAGCCTGTTGGAATTGAACTCAAGGAGCTCACTTCCGGCTGGCTGTTCAAATGCAATGCTCTGTGAGCAGGAATGGCAACAGACTTTTTATTCTAATCCGAACTACTGGGGAAAGTTCCAGGAATGGCGCTGAATGTTCTCTGCAGCAACAAACTCTTTAACTACTGAATGGAATGGGGAACGGACCGGGAACGGCAACAGTGGCCTGGCAACAGAAAGGATTTATACATGTGAATGGAATTGCAGTAAGGAAAGTGTTTGAGAAGTGCTTTGGTTGACTGTGGTAGGACAGTTGTTTGGACGTGAAATAGAATAGTTTTATTTGTTTTACCGCAGTAGCAAATTTTATTTTAAATTTGTTGTTTATAGGTTCTGGGGTCATTGCGACTACATTCTCATCATGTCCATGCATTTTGTCTGTGTTTTATAAGCTAAGGTCCTCAGTTATTCTTGGAGGGTTGCAGTTCTTTTTTTACTTGCTTTAGGGAAAAGATTTTATTCTGAATGAGAGGCAATAAATTATAAAATGTACATAGAGCAGAGGTGGGGTTGGTATGCATCTAGAGAGGAGTCTAGTCAACATGTTCTAGTTCTTGCATAATAGAATCTGAGTCAGTTTCTGGGGTTATCTTGGTGAGAATTATTGTAGGTAGCTGCTTATGTCTTTTAAAGAACAAATAACACACACGTGGACAGTGATTACTTAATCAGGGCGAAGTATAATTAAGTGTTTTAATTTAGTGGGGATAATTGTGATAATTAAATCTATAATGGTAGATTCTCTTTAGAATTACGACTGGTTCTTGTTCCTTCTGTAGATTTGTTTTGGCATTCTTAAAGTTGACTTCAACAATGATAATCAGTCTGTGGTATATTGCACAGCTGGAAAATATCTAATAGCATGTTCTGTAATAGAGCCAAGTTGGAAGGAGGCGGAATATAGATAGTGTCTAGAAGAATCTTGAAATGGCAAATTAAAGTAAACTGAATAAATGTCACTTTAAGGCTTTTGTCAGTGTTGCTGAATGCTCTTAGGGGAAAGATTGCATTAATGGAGTTGTGGATAAAAGCTAGACAGCCACCACATTTAGCAGATTGACTGTTACTGTATATATGGTTAGAGTTAGAAACAGCAGGTGATATGTAGGAGCTGTCTTTAAGCCATGATTTGGCAAAGGCCATAACTTTGTTTTGATATTAACACATAGTTTCTAGTCTGGTCAGTTTGCAGCTAATGTGAGCAACAAACTGTTTCTTTTCTTTCCGTTTTTTTTTTCTCAGAATGTCGGTCAGGGTAATGAGGACAGGTAGGATTTGGATTAAGTTTGATATCCATCCTTTGTGTGACAATGGTGATAATGATTACAGAGGCTTTTAAAATTACAGACAGAAAATTTAAATTGAATCTTTAGTGGAGATACGTATTATGCATAATGGATTATTTGTCATATAAAGGGTGGAATTTTACAGTAGAGAGTCGATATTCCATATATTGATTATCTGAAATGTCAGTTATCCGAATGCAGCCATCCAAAGATTTTGGGTAGGAAAAATCATAAAGTCTGAATATATAAATGTTACATGTATTCACTTGTGCACTGGGGTGGTGGTGCTGCGGTAGCGTTGTCTCCTCACAGTAAGACGTTGTCCTGTTCGATTCTCAGCTAGAGCATCTTCTGTGTGGAGACATGCGTGAATGGGGGTACTTTCGTTGAAGGTTGTGCATCAGAGCTGGCAACTCGGCACGTAAAAATCTACTGCCAATCATTAGCGGACCATAGTTTCGCTGTGGCGACCCCTAACTGGGAAAATCCGAAAGACACAACAACAACATATGTATTCACTTGTGCATGTTTTTTGAGCTTGTGGCCCGCTCGTATAAAAAATAAGACAACTAAGGGAAGAATAGAGAGATAATTCAGGAGTAAGTGATACAAGGGAGCAGAATTAGCATATTTAAAATATAATTGTGAGGGGTTTATGTGAGTGGGAGTTCAACCAAAAGGTAACATACCACAGAGGATGAAAACATAAAGATTTTGTGATGAAATAAATGTCTGAGGGCAGTGTGGGAAAAAGAAAATGTTATGTTATTGTAAGAGAAGGTAGTGGTGTGGTGGGAATAAAGAAATGAGAGTGATTGGGGTGCTGATAAAATGTGAGTGGAATAATATGTTTAACAAAAGTGAATGAAATATAGTAAAAATATAAAGTAACAAAAGGGAATGAAATATAGTAAATATATAAAGTAATATGTGTAGTAAACACATGTAGTAAAATGTGATAGTGTAAAATCAATCGAGTGAAGACACAGTGATATAGCAACAGTATAACAAATAAGACGTCCAAGTAGAATTTTGAGTAGTTGTGAAACTGTTAAGTTATACTGAGCAAAATATTTTGTATATATCTGAAGTGAAATAAATAGGTATAAGCAATGAGGAAATGTATTGCAACACACATGATACTAACTTCCACTTACATTCACATACGCATCTAGTGTGTGTGTGTGTCTGTAGAGGTGCTCAGGTTCAAACCCTGTACCTTGGGTACAAGGTAAAAGGTGCCTAAAGTCCCTAGCCACCACCACTTGTGAATCTGTGCAGGTTTTCTGTGCTAAGAGGTTGAGAGCTATCATGAGAAATTAATTTGTATTCCCCGATTATTGGCTTTGTCCAGATTTTTTGTGCTAAGAGGTTGAGAGCTATGGTGAGAGGTGAGAACTGAATTTGTATTCCCCATTATTGGCTTTGTCCAGGTTTTTTGTGCTAAGAGGTTGAGAGCTAAGGTGAGAAGTGAGAACTGAATTCACTAAATGATGGCCATTTAAGTTTCAGTCTTCCTATCTTTCAGGAAACTGCTGTTTTTTCATAGTGATATGTTGCTCTGACTATAGTGCACAGGGTCCTGGGTTCAATACTTGCCAGTGAAATGCATGGTGGTAACACAATATTTTATCTAGCAACTTTCCAAAATTATACAAGCAATGTTTAAAATGTGTCCCTGTTGATTTTTGGTCTTTTGCCCCCCCAACCCAAAAAAACTGAAATTGAAAATAAGTGTGAGAAGCTGTGCAAGATGCCTCTATTTATAGTGTGGGTGCGGAAGTAGACTTTTATGATGGAAATGTTCTGAATTGAGCAGTTTTGTCATTATGGGTTCATTCATTTTGTTCCATTGCCTACAATACAGCCTACTGGAAAATGTTCAAACAATAAATTTAAAATGTGCATTGTCTAACAAGTGTGCTGTATTATACAAGGAATATAATTTAATAAAGTCAGGAAGGTGTATCAAAGAAAAGAACACATGTATGTTTCTTGTTTTGCTTGCAAGGGCCAATGATTTGAAAACAGCCCGAAGGTAATCTTTATCCACCACTGGCCAGAATGCATTTTTTGGGGGGTTTGGTGTGGGTTTCAATGCTGTTTCAATGAATTGTTTCAAGGGCAGAGAAGTTTTAATGCCAAGTCTATTTTCATTGTGAGACAGTATTGCTTTGTTTAGCAGATGTCTATTAGCGTTTGTGCATTGTGCTGTAAAATGTAAAAAATAAAATCTAAAGAATCATTGTAGAAGTAAAGCAGTATGCACACATTAGTGTTTATGGTAAATGGGGTGAAATAGCCAGGAAATGGGACATTGGAATGGCTGCAGGGGGACTCTGGTGCCATATTTTGGTTGTCTATTCTTCAGTTTGCATTTGAAAGTTGGTATCTCACAACTCCATTGGAGTGGGTGGGGTTACATAATTATGTATGCAAATTATAGGTTAATCAGTGTATAGATTTGTACCTATTTTTCATGGGCCTTGTCCAGATTTTTAATGTTTCCAGATTGAGAGGTATGCCCAGTATGCAGATGACTCAACTCTTATCTGTGCAGCTCCTTCCCTCATCCAGCTATTATAACCCAGCAGTCCTTCCTATCCATCGAGTCATCCCTATCTGCTTCACATCTCTTACTGAACCCCTCCAAACTGATGCTCTTTCTCCCCAGTAATTTACATAATCCCTATACTCCTTTCCAAATACTTTCCTCCAGCAACACTTCAACATCAGCAGTATCCCACACAAAATTACTATTTGTTCTTATTGATAACAACCTAAAATTCGATGCTCACCTAGATCATTCCATCAGAAATACCCATATTAAACTAGATTCTCTATACAGAATAAAGCCTTTCCTTACAAACTCCACAAGAAAAAACATAGCCAGAACCCATCTTCTCTCTGCCCTTCTATACAAATTTCCTATCCTTACTAACCTAAGTAAGACAGAACTATCTAAGCTGGAAACGTGCTATAATAAAATTGTGAAATTCAATACCAACTCATCCCTCTGAACATGCCACAGATCTGCCTTACAGTAACTGCACTGGCTAGAATTACCTCACCAAGTAACACATACACAACTCTCTTTTGCACATCATCTCATTCACCAACTCGATAAAACTCCAGCAATGCAGCTCATGCATCAGCCATACTCTAATAAATGTATTCTCTGATCCTCCACCAAATCCCTCCTGCAAGTTACCAAATCCCACAACAGTGCTGGTGACTCACTCTGTTCTAATTATATCACCAAAAACTGGAAATCCATCCCTTAGCCCATCATAAGCACTCCTGACCCATTTCACTTCAAAAAACTACTAAAAGAGTTCATAGGGAACAATTGTATCTACTCATGCTCTAGCACTGCTTGAAAGCATCTACGCCCTCCTAATCTGTCCTCTCACCCCCTGCTTTACTTTTACTTGCTCATTCTCTGTATCCCCTTACCATCCTAACTAATCTCCTCATTCTCCTCACTCCCACCTGTTGCTGCTTTCATATTCAACTTTCTTCCGCTAAACTCGATAGTCCCTCATCCCTCAGTTTTTTTCTTACTCACTCTAACTTCTCTACTACCTTCCTTTCCCTACTAGCTTGTTTATCCATTCTTGAATCCTGTAGTTATAGGATCAATCTGTGGACCTATACATTACTCTTCTCAGGATCAACTCTCCTCATACATTCAGTCCCTATTTAATATATGTCATAAAATTCATTCAATTCTGTGTACACAAAGTGTACCTTATTACATGTTTTCTTATCATTTCCTCTGGAAAATACTCACTAGTTCCTTTCTAGTTCTGTGTCATTGTAAAACCTACTAAATATAGTTCTGCATTTTTTGTAAAAGCTTCTAAATATTGTTCTCTGTAAAATTCTCATTCTGTAAATATTCTACATTTTGTATAAACACCAAATATTGTTCACTGGATAATTTTTATAACAACTAATTATAGCTGTACTGGTGCTTTGCTACCTGGGCCTCTGCTAAAAATTGGCTACCACCCAGTCAGACTATCCTGGCAAACAAAAGTTGTTGTATCTTGTTGTATATTTCGGCTTTTCCTGGTTAGGGGTCGCCAAAGTGGAAATCCGGTCCGCTAATGATTGGCAGTATATTTTTACTTACCGAGTTGCCAGCCCTGATGCACAACCTTCAACAAAGGTATGCCCATTCACGCATGTCTCCACACAGAAGACGCTTTAGCTGAGAATCGAACAGGATAACGTCTTACTGTGAGGCGACAATACTACCGCAGCACCACCACAGCAGTTATCCTGGCAAACAAAAGTAAATAAATAAATATATACATACCCTTAAAAGGAAAAATAGTAGAAAACATCAACATAAAAAAAGAATTTTGACCACATGTAGTATACATCTTTTGAGACATAATTTTGGAGTGTGCAATTGAATGCATCCCCCAAATCTTCTACTGATTATACATATAACACCAATTTCAGGATTACACGGTACCGTGGAAAAGGCAAATTTGCCTCACCCACCCCATTATTATAGTAATCTCACACCACTGTCAACAGCTTTTCTGTCAATCAAACTGGGCAGACAAAACAGCTTCAACATTTGTAGCACTCAACCAATTATGGGAGGCACTGCATGCATATTTATATATTTTTTTGATTGAACCACATATGATTGGAAGTTCATTTGAATAAAAAATAATTTCATCAGGAGATGGTATTTATGATGTTTTTTTGATCATGTGAGTTGTTATGGTAGTGATTTATAACATTTTGTGTGTATTGGTAATACCCACGATCAATCTGTGCCCCTAGATTTGTAGATAGTTCTATAACTATCATTAACCAATTAGTTGATATGATTAAAAGGATCTAGGTCATAAGATCGACAGCTCATATGACTGAAACCCATTTCATCGACAGCTCATTTGGCTGACAAAAAGTATAGGTGGGCTGCCCACCCCCCAATGTGGGGGGCTGTGCCCCCCACACCCACCCAACTATATATAACAACTCCACAGTCGCACAACAGTGGGGAGGGGGGCAAATCCCAGGTTTTTGCCTTGAATACTTTTTGTCAGCCAAATGAGCTGTCGACCAAATGAGTTTCAGTCATATGAGCTGTCGATCTTATGACCTAGACCCGATTAAAAATAGAGAGCGGTATCTACCCATATACCCAGATCCTTTAATGGAAGTAAAACTTCAATTATTGTGTGTTGCATTAAATATTCACCTTCCAGTCTATGTCCTCCAAATCTAATATGCTTAGTTTTTGATGTGTTTATCAGCATATTAATCTGTGTCCATGATATGCACCACTCAAGCATTCATTGTAACCTGTAAGACTAAGGCTGTAATGCATTTGAAGAAAAACACCATGAAGCTGCCCAGTGGTAACTAAGGCCCTTCACAAAAGTGCTCTATCAGAAGTACCAGGATGACCAAAAGAGAAAATATAGACTGTCAAGGTGAGCTGTTACACCAAATCTACATATACCTGGTGTCTCAAGATAGTTTATCTATCAAGTCCAAACTCCATAGGTTCATAGGTAGGTACTAGTCTATTGGTCGTAGGGCCTATATAAGCCTAGCCAAAAAGGTACCCTGGCTTTTGCCACCCAAGAAAATTATTTTCCTATGCCCCTGTTGAGCACAGCCACAGAAGAGATCCCTGGAGTAAATTTCCTATTTCCCATCCAATCAAGATTTTTCTTGAAGAGTGCTAATGAGAAGCTTTGTTTGATATAGATAGGTAGCTTGTTCCAGACTATGGGAAGTCTCTGGGACAGGAATGTATCCCTCTAGCATGTTCTGTTTATTGTGGTGACAAGGTTTAGGTCTCTAGAGTGTGTAGCTAGGAGGGATTGGGATTTCTTTAAGTGGAGCATGTCCAACAGCTCTGGGTTTGACATAGCTTTGTATGTTAGGCAGAGATTGCCTCTGAGTAGGAGATATGTGATGGAGTAAAGCTGGAGTTTTTTGAGATGGTATGCATAGGGCATCTGTGTGAGGCCAGTAATCCTCTTTGTGAGGTATTTCTGTGGCCTTTCCAGTTGTTGATGCCTTGTGAGGTACATACCAAAAGGGGCATTGTACTCTATAATGGGTCTAATGAGTGATGAATAGAGGGGAACAATTACCTCTTTTTTCCTGGATGGAAAACCTTTGGTGATGAGGTGTGCCACACAGAAGTATTTCCTGACTATTGTGGCGATGTGATTATCAAAGGAGAGACTACTGACCACCTGTTTCCCAAGGTCTCTTATCACACTTTTGGTGTTAAGTAGACTACTGCCTATGTGGTAGTTCATGGGTACAGAGTTTTTACCAAAAGGGATGACAATGCACTATTTGGCATTGAGTTTGAGGCCACGGCTTTGACACCAGTCATCTGTCTCAGTGAGGCCCTGAATCCTGTGGTACTCCACTTGTCACTGGTCTGAAGTCAGATTTGAAGTCTGCTCGTTTCATAGTGTGGGTTCTGTCAGGGAGCCAGTTGGCAACCCATCTTGTGACATAGGGATTCATACCTAATTTAGTGAGTTTATCTATAATTCCAGAGTAGGGGGTGGTGTTGAAAGCATTGGTGAGATCTAGATAGGCTGTGTGAACCACCTTACCCTCATCTATGGCTTTAGTGACTGCTTCAAAGAAGTCTATTTTACAAACCCGAATTGAGTGGAGTCCAGAGTTTGAAGATTACCAATGTCTTTGTTTATAAGTTCCATGATGATACATTCCATGGCCTTGCAGACCAGGCTCATCAGGCTAATAGTGCGGTAGTTCCTGTGGTCTGTGGTGGATCCCCCTTTGTGGAGTGGGATAACCATTGCTGTGTGCCATTCATTGGGCACAAAGCCTGAGATGAGGCTATGATTGAACATGGTACTTGGGTGGGGTGCAGTTCATTCTGTAGTTCGTGTAGAATGCAGCCTGGGATGTTGTCAGGTACCATGGATGCTGTGTTCTTGGTTTTAGAGAGTGTGGTTTTTACCTGTGCAGCCATAATTACAGGAACGTTGCATTCTTCTGGTATAGAGATGGGCCCTTTAAGAGGTGAGAGGGGGTTAAAGTTAGCACTAAACCTATCTGCCAGGATGTTGGCAATATCAGTTGGTTCTGTATATTTAGTGCCATTGTGCTGTAACTCAGAGAAGATCTGAGTGTTGCCATTGAGATTCTTGACATAACTATAGAATGCTTCCAGTGAAGTCATTGTCTCTTCTTCTTTATAGATAGGCTATGCCCTCCATAATGCATTTGCTAGAAATCATACAAAAATACCACCTCTGTGGACATTCACTTGCTTAATCATATCTAATTTCTAAGAGTGTTAGATAGTCAGAAGTTCATACTGATAGAAAGGCAGATAGGAGACCACAGTAATCTGTAAGGATATAACAAGTATATAAGTATGATCTGTTTTTGTAATTCAAGATTCAGTACTTGAAATAGGATTCTACTGGGATGTTCTATGAATTTTGAAAACAAGAGAGCTTGTTAACTCTATTGTCTGTGTCATCTTGTTTGTAAATAGCATGAATTGTAAGATTAGTGCATGTAAATGAGCCAAAAAGAAGTCTGGGTAAGATATCTGAGCTGGTAGTCTTAATGCAAGCTTCAGTCAAGAGTTAAAGCTTAATTGTCTGTAAGGTGTCTAAATGGAGGTTTGCTTTCTTTTATTGTATCTTTGACATTGTGATTAGCTTTCCATCTTGTTATCAAGCCATACCCCATATATCATACAGCTGAATGGTTTTAACCTTTAATCAACCATAAGTTCATAGGTGCATACAAGGTTACTAGGCTAACAGTCCTAGAGCACTTACAAGTCTAGCCATATTAATTCTGAGTTGCCCAAACCATCAGTGGTTAGGTGAGTTAAGTTCACAGATGTAAGGGTCTATGATAATTAATAATGGCTTCCTATGTCCTGGAGGGACATGGGCACTACCCCAGGAGTGAATTTGCGGTCACCCATCTAATGATCTAGGATGTGTTTGAAGAGGGTGATTGAGGGGCTCCTTTTACCATGAATTGGAAGCTTGTTCCAGAGAAGTGGCAGTCTCTGGCAGATGTATCTATCTCTCCAGCATGACCAGGTCATGTCAGAGGCTAGGTTAAGATCCCTGGAGTGAGTGACCCTCATGCAGTTTGATTTATGTATGTGTAGCATTTACATTTTGGCTGGGTCAAAGACTCAATATGCAAGCAGAATAAATGGTATTGGTCCCTTTCGGTCCCATAGCCCCTCCCCCCCCCCGCATTTTCTATTCCACCTTCATATTTTCATTATTCTTATATCCCCATCCACAAAATATCTCCTTTGTTTTATTTCCCTTTCCTCCTCTTTCTTTAGTTTCTCTAATATTTAACTGCACTCTTTCTTTTTGGGAGCTGCTGTTGTTTCCATCTTTTTGTTATGGATTTTTTATCTGCTGTCACATCAATCCCACCATCTCCCTATGTTTCTCTTGTACATCTCCTCTGTATCCTACCAAGAATGACTTCTTAATCCATCCCAGTACTCACATCCTTACTTGTCTTGATAATTCTGTCATTTCCTTTTTAAATTCCCCTATGAAGTATATTCCTAGAAAAAATGGAACTATGTTCCCACTTCCTGTCTACATCTGAAATATCTACCCTCCACCACTGGGAACATCCTGGATAATAAAAGTATTTATGTAAGCACTTCCATGCAGATATGCTAAACTTCCTTGCTTTCATGATCTATCTGGTCATACTGTTTGTGTCCATTCATTTTCTATTATCTGCTTTCCTAGGTCACCATTCCATTTCCTTTTATTCCGAACTCTTTCTGCTTGTCTCTTCCTAATCACCCAGTCCTTTCCTACTTGCACCATTCATTTTCATTTCCATCCCTCTTTCCTCTTCTCTCCTTTGCTCAATTTGCACTATCTTTTGGGGTGTTGGTTCTTCCTTTCACCATGTCCTGTCTATCTTCCTCCATATCCTTGACATCTCTACAAATGCCCATTCCAAGTTACTTTCTAATTGGTACTTCCCCTTCAACTCCTCCAGCTCTTCAATCTCCCCCGTATTTGCATCTCTTCCCAGAGTGTTTCACTTTATCCTGTCATCTACTCCACTTACATGTCACAACTTGGTTTCTCTTTTCCTCCATGGATCCCCTAATAGGGAGTATTCTGCTTATCCACTCTTCCCCTCTTTCCATATCCTTTGTACTTCCTTCTGCATATGTATTGTCCATTCCATCTCTAGTTCCTCTAGGTTACTTTCTAATAGGACCTCCATTACATCTCCCCCTTTCCCCAGCTTTCCTCTTTTACCTGTATCAGGTTTTTCCAATCTGACACATATCCAGTGCCTACCAGTTTTAATTATGTTTACCATCAGGTAGGCCTGCAGGTTCTTTTTTTTAAGTCTGGGACTCCCAGACCATCATTTTCTGTTGTGTCTATTAATCTGTCCTACTCTATCTTTGGTTTCCTTTCTTCCCATATACAGTTTCTGATTAGCTACTTAACTTTCTTTTGTAATTTATTCTCTGTTAGCTCCCATAAAGGCTTGTCCTGCATATGTAAATTGTGGTATTATATTCTTCAGTATCACTAGCACTTTCTGATCTATTTCCAGGTTTATCATTTTCCATCCCTGTACCTTCATTTTCTTAAAGATACTCTCATATGTTGCATTCACTATGTTTTTCAGTGTATATCAGTTTTATTCCCTAGTACTTCATTTCCTTACTATCATCCCTTCTACTCCTGTCTGCACTCCTACCTCACCCACTCAGTTTATCAGTAGTATTTTAGTCTTTTCCTTCTATAATCTTGTACCCTGATGTCTTCACAAAATCCCTTAATATTCTTGTAAAAGGAAAAAACTTCAAAAACCAATGCACGTTAGGTTCAAGCAAGGCACCCTTTATTACTTGCAGCAAGGAGATAAAGCATGTAGGCACAAGGTTTGTCTGAATTACTGGTGATGAGTATGTTATTCTTATACAGTTATCTTCCTGTCACACAGAAAATGTTACTATTCTATTGCTGACATAGTTAGACACAGCTTTCTGTATGTTCTACAGAAAATGTTACTAGCCTTATTGCTGACTAAGTTAGATTATCTGCTGTTTTGCAAAGCATTTTGAGAAAAACAACCTGGCCTTGGGCTTATTTTAGCCCATCTTAACTTTTCAATTCTTCAATTGTACTGTTCTAATACATGTGTTACATTTTGTCTAGATTCAAGGTACATTTCTAGCTTTGGTACAAGTAATGCTGACTATGGTTTAAACTTTTAAGCATCTATTGTTTTCTTTATCAAAGCCTGTAGCAGCTGCATACTTTCTCATAGCATAAGCAGAAATGAATATCTCTTTGTTAGGTTTCATGACATTAGCAGAAATGAAATGTCTCTTGTTAAGTTTCTAATGGCTGTGCAGATTCATGCAGTGTGAACAGAATAAATGTATTAACCCTTTTAAACCTTGAATGCTCTAAGCATGCATATTACTATTATATATTTTTCTAACATTTCCCCCCTTTTAATACTTTTATTCTACTTCCAAGATAAGCATAAATAGTTTTTTTTCCCTTCCCCTAACCTTTTCCTGCTCATGATTTGCAGTTAAGAGAGTCTTTCAGTTTAAGCTCATGAAAGCATTTTCAGTTTTTCAGCAATTCTTCAAGTTCAACACCTTGGTATAAGGTTTCAGAAACTGAAATGTCTACAAAACTTTTAATTAGTCTTTTCATGCAGGGGATGCAGCAGCACACACATACCACCAGTAGGATTATACCTACACAGACGGCAATCAGAATGTTCATCAGGATGCTGCCCCAACCCCCAAACAATTTCTGGAAAAAGTCCATCAATGGATTTGGTCCTGGTTTGGTCATGGCTGACACCTGATGAATTACCTCAAGATGGTTGTCTATCTCGTATTTGTGGTCAGGAATATATGAACAGCACTCCTCCTGGATTAAAGCGCACATACCTCCTCTTGCCGCTAGGGTGAAGTCAACAGCCATGCGATTTTGAAGCACCACTGTTCTCATGGCAGTCAGTTCATCAGTCACCAATTCTAGGGCAGAAAAGGTTACATTGGACATTATTTAGAGAAGCTTAGACAATTTTCTCAGTTCCCAGATTGATTTTGTTGCTCCATATGCGGGTAATACGTCTGCCCATGATATAACAGTATCACTCAAGTCCATGTGTGACAGTCCGTTGCCCACAGCATGATGGTTTTTCAAGCCTGCATTGATTTGCCCCACTGGATTGACAGGCTTCTTGGTTTCTCGAACATTCCGAATTTTCCCTTGAGGTAAAACTGCTGTGTATCATATGGCCAGAACCAGGTACCCCAAAAAACAACTGCCAGACCAATTCTCAGGTAGCCATTTATATGCTTTTCTACCACAAACAAAGTAACAAACCTCTACTTTAGTAGTAAATTTACTATACCCTGGCTCTGCATGAAACATTTTTCTGTCGATTACGGACAGTTGTTTATAGAGTTCAGCATTATGTTTCACTTCACCAATTGTCCTATGCATCATTTCAAGAAATTAATCATAAGTTGTGTTGCAATAGGATCAATGTTATCAGGTTTAGTGTAGCATCTATAGGGAATAGTCACATTGCAATTGCTCCAACCCACCTTAACTGTATCATTCTTGTAAAAACACACAGTCCCCTTCTGCTGAACAAACAAGTGCAATGCTGCTTTATCTTGTGATGTGAAATCTGATGTATAATGAATTAGGTTTTCCCGGGTCTTGTTGGCTCCTAGGGGAACTGAAGTTAACAGTAACCCCCCCCCCCATATGCTGTTGGCAAAGCTGTGCAAATCCAGCAATTCGAAACATTGAAGGTTTCAGCATACACATATTTGATTGCCTGGTAAGTGTTAATGTTCGGGTGCCACTCTGCACGCTTGTTCAGTTCAATTTGTGTGGCTGAGAAAAGGAATGGCCACAACAAAAAGATTATTGTCGCTAGCACAGTCAACAGGATGATTATGCAATACCTTTGAGGAAATGGTTGCTCTGCATTTCTGTTTTCTCTGACTCTTCCAAGTACGTGTATTTGGATCTTACTGGATTCTGTCATCCTGGACACGTGCTCTTACTCTCTGCCCTAATAGGACCTTCAGCACCAATGGTTTCTTCACTGGGGTTGAGACGGATCAGTCCTATTGATCTGACCCCCCCTTTGTAGTCAGACTTTGTGCTGAGGGCCCCGATGGAGAGGTAAGATTTTTGTCCAACTCAAAGTTCTTAACCAGCTTACAGTGCGTCAGGTGTATCCATGAAGCTCGTTCTGCTATCTTGACTGCAGTGGGTGTCGAAAGAAGCACCTGGTAGGGACCTTCCCATCTTGGCAATGCCCAGTTTTATCGCTTGATGATTTTGATGCACACCCAGTCTCCTGGCGTCACTGCCACTTCTGATGTTTTGGATTGTTTCCTATCTGAAACAGAATTTGACTGCAACAGATGTTTAGAACTCAACAACTTTTTCATATATTCAGCTAGTGTGAAATCAGCTCCCTGGTCTGATGACATGAGAAGTTTCCACTGGGGTGTATAATAAGCCCTTCCAAATAGTTTTTCAAAAGGAGTCAATCCCTTTGCTGTAGGGACAGTTCTCATGCTCAACAGTGCCAGGGGTAAACAGTATAACCAAGTTTTTTCCTGTCTCAGCTATTAATTTTCTCAATTTGTTTTTTAGTATGCCATTATGCCTTTCAACTAGCCCTGCAGATTGCGGATGGTATGCACAATGATTTTTTAAAGAAATACCAAAATGCTTACTCAACTGCTGTATGGTTTAATTTACAAAGTGTGTACCATTGTCACTGTAGATCCTTTCCGTAATACCAAACCTAGGAATGATTTCCTTGACAAGTACTTTTGCCACCATAGCTGCATCTGGATTTTTGGTTGGAAAGGCTTCCACCCATCTGGAAAACATATCTACAATCACAAGACAATGCTTCTTATTTTCACATTTGTTCAATTCTATGAAATCCATACAAATAGTGTGAAACAGATATGGTGGTGTAGGGAAACTCCCTTGCTTGGGCTTTATTGCCCCCTGTGCATGATGTTTGTTACACATCTGACACATTAAACAAAATTTTTTAAAGTAGTTTGTAAATCCGTACGTTGTGAACACCTGGTTCACCAGCTGTACCATCCCCCCTATTGAGACATGGCACTGCCCATGGCTCAACAAAGCTGCATAGCGAAACAAATTAGAGGGTAGTATCGGTTTTCCCTCTCTAGAGATGTACAGCCCCTTTTCAAGGATTGCTCCTCGTTTTATCCATCACTGTTTTTCAGCTTGCATAGTGAGCATCTGCATTGTTTTTAACATATCTAGATCTAAAGTTTCAGAGGGTTGTAATTCCTCATTTAAAAGAAATACTTCCGTGGCTGCTTGTTTTGCAGCTCTATCAGCTCCTGCATTACCTTTTGAAATCCTATCTTGTTGCTTGGTGTGAGCTGTGCATTTACAAATGGCTACTTTCTAAAAGATCTAAAATAAACTGTGCATGATTTATAGGTTTGCCGGTAGATGTTATCATTCCCCGATTTTTCCACTGTTGTGCAAAAACATGTACAGTAGAAAAAGTGTACTGGCTATCAGTAAAAATGTTTACAAATTTACCCTTTGCTAAGGTACATGCCTGTGTCAGGGCAATCAATTCTGCTGCCTGTGCAGACAAATTGTGTGGTAAGGGTTTTGCTTCTATAATCCCAGTATCAGAAACTACTGCATATCCTACTAGGTTTTGTTCTGCAGGACCCCTTCTGCATGAGTCATCCATGTAGTATGTCACCTTGGCATCATCCAAGGGGACATCCGTAAGATCTTTTCTAGGTAGTGTCTTTTGCTCAATTACCTGCAGGCAGCAGTGAGGTGTGCCATCTGCAGGGGGCCGGGGCAGAGTAGAAGGGTTTAAAGTCGTGCAGCGCTCAATTGTCATATGAGGTTGGCTCAACAATATAGTCATACAGGAAAGATGCCTAGCAGGGGAAAGATATGTTACCTTTTCTTGCAGTAAAATAATCGCGACTGTATGAGGTACTCTCAGAGTGAGAGGGTGGAACAAAACTACTGAGGTTGAAGCCTGTACTGCCATTGCAGCTGCAACTACTGCTTGTACACAGTGGGGTAAGGACCATGCCACTGGGTCTAGTTGTGATGGATAGTAAGCATTGGGGCGTTGCTTATCCCCATGCCGTTGTGTTAACACTGATATCATTTAACCATGCTTACAATCTACAGTTTGGAAAAAATGTTTATGGTAGTTTGGCAATCCCAGAACTAATGAGGATGCTATCAACTGCTTTAGTTTACAGAATGCAGATTCTGCCTCTGGTGTCCATTGTAACAAATCCTGCGCTGCCATAGGCTTCTTATATATAAGGTCAGTCAGAGGTGCAGATTCCAAGGCATAGTTTGGAATCCAGCTCCGGCAAAAATTAGTTGTACCCAGGAAGGACATCATTTTCTTCTTGGTAGTGGGTTTTGGTGCTTGCAAAATTGCTATTTTTCTGTCCTCATCTAACGTTCTACCTTCCTTAGATATTACATATCCTAGGTATTTGACCTGATTTTTCCAAACCTGCAGTTTATTTTTATTTACCTTATGTCCTTCAGTGGCTAAAAATCATAGAAGTGCTATGGTATCTTCTTTACAATCCTGCTGGGTGGGGGCCGCCAGCAAGATGTCATCAACATAAAGTAAAATCTGACTGCCTCTTGGTGGGGTGAATCCCGTCAAGTTGCTTGCCATTTCTTGTGAGAATATCATTGGACTTTCACAATATCCCTGTGGTAGTCACGTACATGTATACCTTTTCCCCTGAAATGTAAATGCAACCAATACTGGGTATCAGGGTGCATCGGTATCGAAAAGAACGCGTTGCTGATGTCTACCACAGAAAAATAATTTTGTTGAGGTTTCAAATCATTCAACAGGGTGTGTGGGTCTGGCACCGTGGGTGCCCTTGTTATTACCACATCATTTACGGCTTGTAAATCCTGGACCATAAGCCATTCTCCATTGGCCTTTTTAACTGGAAATAAGGGTGTGTTATGGTGAACCGGGAGATTCTACTAGTATCCCTCCTTTAAGAAAGGCTGCTATAATCGGCTTTATCCCTGCCTCTGCATCTTTTCTTAAGGGATACTGTCTTTTTTGTGGTCTGAATGTTGACTTTGGCGTGATAGTAACTGGTCCTGCTGTACGAATGAGTCCTACATCTCATTTCCCTGTTGTCCAGAGAGTCTCTGGTATATCACGTAAGGCATTCTCTTCCTCCCTTAATAGGAGTGTCAATTAGCTGTCCTCGCTAGACTGCAAGTGCACAGCTGGGATGGTCTGAGTTATCCAATTCAACTTTTGTATTTGTATTCCCTATTCTGATAGTTCCAGTTCTGTCTGTTTCTCCCATCTCGTGACTTTTTCTCCTAGGTCTGCCCATTCTATATTTCTGTTTTTGGTTAAGCTAACATGTGGTAATCGATTAGATTTATACAGTGCAAAGAACTCCTGGCACAATGAACAGCTGGCTACACTGTTCCCTTCTGTGTCCCAGTACAGGTTATGCAATACCAATCTGTTTGCATGATTCTTAAATAATTCATGCTCATATTCTTTATCAGGTCCTGGTGTGTTACAATAATACAGGGTACAGTGCAACAGGTGTTGCTTATCAATGTCAAGGGAGGGGAACTTGCTGATGGCTAGGTTCATTAACTCTTTGGTCACAGTCCCTGGACCAGTCGTAACCAAGTCCTGGCTGTACCAATAAAACATGTCACCCTCCGACTGCACTACAAAGGTGTTAGTTTGTCGCTGTGCTTCCATACCCTGCATGGTTGGGACTACTGCTATACCAAATAGCTGCATGAGGTCTCTGCCCTGGAGGTTTACTGGGCATTTTGCAAAAACAACAATTTTGCTTTTTTTGTGTCAATCCTGAGACTGGATCAGTTATTGCAATGTTACAGGAGAGAGGCTCCCGATACAGCTGTCCATTAGCTGCTTTGACAAGTATGTAATCAGGTGACTCTGTGTTTTCTGGTAGTTTGGAGGGGTGTATCAGGGTTCGTGATGCCCCTGAGTTACACAAAAATTTGACTTCCCTCCCTTCTACCAAGAGTGTAACTTCTGGTTTCGTGAACGCTAAATAGAGCTCCAAGCTCAATAAAGCTAGGTCTAATATTTCATCTTCTTCATTGTCACTAACTTCCTGCACTTCCTCTACTCCTTCTGTCACATTCTCATTTGTCCTTTCTTCGCTAGCCCCTTCTAGTGATTCCTGACTACCATATAATCAGTCCTCACCCTCCTTGTCTTCCGTTGTTGTCTTCTTGTTTTTCTTGCAATCCTTTGCCAAATGTCCCTTTTTACCGCATTTAAAACATTCTCCCCTTTTCTTTCGCCCTTCAAAGTCCTCTGATCGCTGATCAGATTGTTTGTTTCCCTGTGCGTTTTTCTTGCCCTTTTTCCCAGACTGTACTACATAAACTTCTGCTCCATCTTCTACAGAAAATACTTGAGCTTTCTTTTTCTTTTTGCTATTAAAATGCCTTCTGGCATGCCTAGCATATCAAGTAATGATTGTAACCTGCTTGTACGATGGTCTACCATGTATTTTGTAATAAAACTGCTTATAGGCATGCTACTGCCTTTTAAAATTGCATTTTTTAACTGCTGTTCATATGGGGAATCTTGTGTTTGATCTTCAGGAACATGCATTCCACAGTGGTTATTAAAACATTCTAACAATCTGGCATAGTACCGGTCAATTGTTTCACCTTCTTGTTGGATGCATTGATTAATGCAAGTCCAGTCTGCCCTAGGTTTCCATTTTTCAGAGATATGGTCTGTAAGACCTTTTACTCTGGTGTCTAATTCTGCACTGATATGTGGGAGGAGTCTTTGTGCAGCGTCACGGGGATTCCAGTTCCCACTAATCATGTACCAATCTGGTCCTACAATCTGTCTAACTACTTTTTCTATCTCTTCTCCGTTTAAGTTATAACTCAACCTCATTCCTTGTAAATCTTCTGAGAATTTTCTAAAATTAACCTTTGGATGGGGAATTCCCTCAGTTGCTTTCCGGATATCTTCCGGAGTCCAAGGTCTATACACTAAAATAGTTGGGTCCTGATTGTCTTGACCTGCCTGAAGATTGGGTAATTCTATAAGTGGGCATATTTCTTCTTCTTCACCTATAGATTGTGAATTCTTAACTATTTGCCATAACTTGATGCCTTCTTCTGAATTACCTGCCTTCGTTCGGGACCTGGTCTCGATGGGATCTCTAATTTTAGTCAGTTTTAGTTTCACGATATCCCTATTTTCAGTGACCACGGGATATAGTGGGGGTGGACTAACCTGTTCACTTGCTTCATATTCTGGTAAGGGAGGTGGAGGTGCGGATGCCATTACTAAGTTATTATCCTCCTTATCTAAGAACATTGCTTTTGAATCTTTGTTCTTTTGTTCCCTATGGTTTACTTCCTCCAGCCACCTGTGTGCCTGAGGAATTCCTAATCGACATTGCTTTTTTACCTGACCTTTGGAATAATTTTTGTGCTGCTTAATAAGTTTAAGCGAGGATTTTTCTAATTTTCCATCAAATTCATATTTATTAACCCATTTTGAATAATATATAATACTGTCGGCACTCTGCGACTGCATATATTTTGCGTCTTCCGTTAACAGCGGGTTTTGGGGTCTTTTTGTGCAATTATTACCCATTTTGTTCTATCCTTTGATCATTACATAACTTCTCTTAATTTTTTAACATGATACCACGGATTTTGTTATAGTCTCTTCAGAATGACTGCCTACTTATTCTGTTTTTCCTGATCTATGACAAGACAGTAATCTTTTTTGTCCCTGACTTGTAAGAAAAATACAGTCTGACAAAAACAATACACATCTAGTCCTTGATCTAAAACAGAAAAAAGTAGATTCACCTTACCTGAGCCTACATGATTGATCACTGATTTGTGGAAACCCGTCCTTCAGTCACAGATCAGAAAGTGGCCGGCCTCTTTTGAACGACAATTCAGTCAGAGGACATTCCATATAAGAAGAAACTATTTGGTTTCTTCCCCGTACGGTTTCAACCACCTGGCCGTCTGATCCGAGGTGAAGAGAGGGTTCCGGTCCGAAGGACCAATCTGTAAAAGGAAAAAACTTCAAAGACCAATGCACGTTAGGTTCAAGCAAGGCACCCTTTATTACTTGCAGCAAGGAGATAAAGCATGTAGGCACAAGGTTTGTCTGAATTACTGGTGATGAGTATATTATTCTTACACAGTTCTCTTCCTGTCACACAGAAAATGTTACTATTCTATTGCTGACGTAGTTAGACACAGCTTTCTGTATGTTCTACAGAAAATGTTACTAGCCTTATTGCTGACTAAGTTAGATTATCTGCTGTTTTGCAAAGAATTTTGAGAAAAACAACCTGGCCTTGGGCTTATTTTAGCCCATCTTAACTTTTCAATTCTTCAATTGTACTGTTCTAATACACGTGTTACATTTTGTCTAGATTTAAAGGGACAATCCCAGGGATTTTTTGTTTTGATTCAGCCTTTGTTTACATTTCAGGTTTGCATTGCTGAGCATGTTCACTTTTGGCTGAGGGGATTGGGGGAAGACTGCCTGCAGGAAACTTCAAAGGTGTTAGCCAAATTCCATCTCAAATTGCAGTTCTACTGACAACAGTCTCAGTGTCACCCATTCATTAGTTTAATCTGTGCATTTATCCATTGGGAAAAGTAGCCTTTCAGGCATTTAATGACATAACTACTGCTGCTGCTACTACTATAGAAAACACAGCAGTAATGTAATACTTTTAAAGGGGCATTAATTTGTTTCTAAAATCAGTTACTTGCTAGAGTACTTTGTTTATCTTTTACTGCAGTGTATCATATTTATACAGAGACAGGATTTTCAGAGAATGTTGTTAGCATACTGCAGGATAGATGTCACAAACTTCAGTGTGGTTTGGTTGTTATTAGGAAATGCTAAGACTTCACTGTTTGTTCTTTTGTATTTCCCCTCCCCCACCCACAGGCCATTAGATTTGTTAATCTAGTCACACTCAAATCTGCATTCTTTGCAGCACTGAAATTACATTTTTAGTATGCGCTTGTTTTGGTAAAACTTAGTGTAATGATTATCCCTGCCTGGACAGTTGTATTTATTTTCATGCTTGTTGCAACATGCTTTCTTTTTTCGTTTACAGATAATTATTTTTCATATGTTCAGCAATAGTGTTGCTTATTAGTGCATGTACTTATACAATAGTTTCCCTTCAGTTCCAGACAGCATTGCATTGAGCATTTGGATTCATGGAAACAAACCCACTGAGTTGCAAATGTCCTAATAGAAGAATAAAATCTCTAACATTTCAATAAGAATATTGTCAGACAACATTGAAACTGAATCTTGTTACTTTTACCAAAAGTATTTTACCCTTAGCTGACACCTTTCAGGAATCACACAGTAACTGTCTGTATAATAGCGATTCCATCCAACTCAATTTATTTATTTTTTTCCCTGCGCTGCAATAAAATGTTTGAATCTTTCACTCTTTCCCTGAATATTTGACTGCAAGAGAGTTACAGCAGTCATCATTTGAAAGTTGAGGCAAATGCAGTCTCTATATTTCCCTATATTTTCATGTGTGTGTGCATAAGTATGCGTGCAATATGTAACCTAAGTTTATATTCATGTGGTTGTAAAACCATAAGCCTTGCTATGTCTTACTGACCGGCTTGCAATTCAAGGCATTCCTTTTTTTTTTTTTCAAAACAGGTTTATTGTTTTAACATATAAGAGAAATATCATAACAATTTTATACAAGTAATTAAAAATAGGTATTATTATAATATTCAACAAAACAACTAAAGTATTTACAAAGACATCCACTACAATCAGATCAATTAATTAAACTAAAATACATTGCTATTGAAATTAGAATTTTTTTAACAAATTTTGTAAATTATCCCATACAATATAATATGATGTTTTTCTAGTTGTTCTCATTCTAATTGTGCTTATTTCCATATGGCACATTATATTCATAACATTTTTAAATTCATTGAATGAAGGAGGTGTATCTGAAATCCAATTTCTAGTTATTATTTTCCTGGCCACTGCTAGGATAGACCATAACAAGGGAAGCTTAATCTTTTTAACACATTGAGGTACAGGTGTGTTGAATAATATAAGAGACTTAGAAATAATGAAATTATCTGTAAAAGAGCCTGCAAAATTCATTAATTGACTTCCAGTATTCTTTCAACTTCATACAGTCATAAAACATATGAGCCCAGTCAGCATTAATTTCTACATTACATCTCTTACATATATTATCTTTATTATTTATTTTATTCATCATCAAAGGTGTATAAAAAGATCTATGTAAAAATTTCCATGTATAAAGTCTCCAGACAATGGAAGATGTAGTTCTATAAGCAGATTCCAATATATATTGTTTATCTTGTTGAGTTGGTGGGTCCCCATTAATAGAGGTGAAATAATTCCAGTATGAATCTACACTGTAAAAAGTTTCTTGTCTGATAATTTTATGTATATATGAAAGTTTACCTTTATCAGAAACTTTATGCTGTAAATTTAATATCAAGTAATCAATCAGTTTTGGAATAGATTATTTAACTGTTATAGACATTAGATCTATTCTATCAATGAGATGTTGTCTAAAGATCTGAACCTCTAACCAGCAAGTTTCTCTTAGATCAAATTCTTGTTTTAAGAAATCTAGATTTTTAACTTTATTATCAGATATCAGCTGATACCAGTACTTTAGATCATTATCTATAGCTAAATGAGTTCCTTCAGAAGTAGATGACAAAAGCATACCCTGAGTATACATTATAGGGAATACAATAAAATTCCATTCCCTATACTTAGGGTGCATGAATATAAAGTTATGATAACTAATAATAATATTTAATGGGTAACAAACCATATGTTTAGGTGTAATAGGTGAAGTACAAAATTCCTTTAGCAACCACAGCATGGAGTTATTTACAATCATATTTTTATGTGTTAAGGAGATTTTCATGAAGTGCATACTAATTAGCTCCCAATAATCTTTCCATTTTGCGATATATGACTGATCTATTAATAAAGTAATAACTTTTATAATAGAAGAGATAATATATAAATTAAAGTCTGGAAAAGAAATACCCCTTGAGACCAGCTATTAGTATGTTTCTTTAATGCAATCTTAGGTCTATTAGGTGCCCATAAGAAATTTAACATTAGTGTATTCAGTTTATTGATAATTATTTTTGTAGGTGAAAGTATTATTGATTGTATTAAGTATAAAATCTTGGGGAATATTATCATTTTAATAATTGTAAGTCTCTCCTCCATAGTAAAAAACATATTATTCCAGGTATTAAAAGATTTTGTATATTAAGAAAACAGGTATTATAGTTATTATATATAATAGATTTAATATCTTTAGATAGTATTATACCTGAATAAGTTATCTGACCTGAATTGGGTACATATTTAGTAAAATCACTAATGAGAATATTTTTTCGTGTATATATAGGTAGTATTTTAGTTTTTCTTCATTGAATATTAAACCAGAAATACTTTTAAAATTCATCATTTTATCAAATAAAGACTGCATAGAAGAATTAGATCCTGCTGATGTAATTAGAACATCATCTGCAAAAGTTGAATTTTTGATGTTATATTTTCGTCTATTTCAAAACCCTCTATGTCAGTACTTTTCTAATCAAATTAGCCCAAGGCTCCATTACTAAAGTGAATAATAGTGGAGAAAGTGGACATCCTTGCTTTGTACCTTTAAGAATGGGTATTTTTTGTGAAACATATGTTCCTACCTTAATATAAGCCAGCGTTCCTTTGTATAAATGCTCAATTAAATTTACAAATGCATCAGAGAAGTTTGTGCATTTCAGCAAGGTAAACAGATAGTCCCAACTTACTGAATCAAATGCTGAACCTATATCAAGATTAATAAGTGTTAAATCTTTCTTTTTCCTATTTGCAAAATCAATTAATGTTAAAGTTCTTCTTATATTACCAAGAGTATTACTATTTACAATGAAGCCCGTCTGATCTATATCTATAATGCCGGGGATGATTGTCTTCAATCTTTCAGCAAAAATACTCATAAACATTTTATAATCAACATTAAGTAATGAGATGGGTCGATATGAAGAACATCTAGTTGGATCTTTATTAGGTTTTAAAATTGGTGAAATAAATGTATATTGCCAAGATGGGGGGGGTTATTAACTCAGTTTGGGCCAAAATAAAAACCTTATGTATTAATGAATATGTAGTTTTAGAAAGGATTTTATATATCTCTGGTATAATACCATCATTACCCGGTGCTTTGTTTGATTTAAGCTTATTTATTTGTGTAATAACTTCTGTATATGAAATACTCTTGTCCAATAGTTTAATCTGTTGTTTATTAAGCTTTTTATTCATGTTTGTGGTTATAAACTCCTTTATTTTATCTTTAGGTTCCATGTTAATGTTGTTATGGTTAATCTTGTGAAAGTGATTTCTAAATTCATCCAGTATTTCTGGTATACTAGAAACATTCTTCTTTCCTTAGAGAAAAGATTTCTTTGATATGGTTTTGTTTATTCAATCTTTTTGTTTTATTTTTAAGTCTATGTAAGTATTTGGGGCTTATTGAATAAGACAAAAACTTATATTTCTCTAAAGTTATTTTAACTTTATGAGTTAAAATTTCTTTGTATTTCTCATTTAGTTTGTTTATTTCTTCAATAACTTTCTTGTCCATAATATTTTCTTTATTATTATGTTTATAAGAGTCTAATTTACTTTGAATATCTAACAATTCCTTATCCCAAGATTTCCTTTTATTATTATACCATCTGATACTTTGCCCATATAGATATGATTTTAAGGCATCCCAAACATAGACAATGGAGACTTCAGGAGTATTATTTATGTCTAGAAAATGTTGTACTTCTGAAAGTATATATTCTTTATAGTCTTTTAGTTGAGTTAAGTATGCTGGTATCCTTTTAATCTGAACATTATGAGTATTTTTTATCATGAATTCAAAAACAATTGAGTTATGATCAGATATAGGACATGAAATGATTTTGAAATTAATTAAATCTGTTACCATCTGGTTAGAAATAAAGACCCTATCTATTTTTGAATAAGTTTTGTATCTGTTAGAAAAAAAGGTGTATGGTAATGATTTTGAATCTATTTATTAATATCATTCAAATGATAAGAATTAGCAAAATCATTTAAATGTTTTGCATTAGATGTAATTCTTCTTTTCCTTATAGTGGTAGTATCACTTTCATGTAGTATACAATTAAAATCACCAGCTAAAATAATATCCCCTATAGAGAATGATATGATCTTATCAATATGATGTTTCACTGTATTAATACCAATTCCAGGTATCCAATATACATTAATTACAGTGTAAGTCTTCCCATTAATTTGTATTGTAACCATACAAAACATTCCTTTGTCATCCTGATAAGACTTAATGGTTTTAGGAATGGGCATACTTTTATTCCATAAAATAGCCACTCCTCTTTTTTCTGAGTGTGCTCTGAACTAACCAATACTGTATACTTATTAGTGGCTAGTTTATCAATATCTTTTTTCAAGAGATGGGTTTCTTGCAGGAAGACTAGATTGGCCTTGTGTAAATTAATGTATCTTATTAGGCTTGTCCTTTTACATGGATTATTCAATCCATTAATGTTTAAAGAAATTCCTTTTAAAGATGTCATTTGGCATTTTTAAAACTCAAGAATCTTATGATCGAAATAACAAATAACAAGATAAATAATGTTACATCTCCTCTTTTAGGTGTACCTTTAAATATAGCTGTATTTATTAAATCTCTTATGGGATTTTGTATAGGATTCAATTTTGTTTGTAGTGACAATGAGTGTACAAAATATATTGTGGATGTCAAAACTATATTCATATAACAATGAACAAGTGAAAATAATGTAAGGATTAAACCTTGCATCCAGCCTGGAGTTGAAAACTCCAATTTAGAGTAGTATTTACTACTCAAGTTAACCCCCTACCCTAAGCAGCAGTACCTCAGCTACCACCTTATCAATTTAATACTAGTTATATTTAACTGAGGTTAACAGTTTTCAATTCAATTATCTATCAAGACAAAACTACACATTTGGTAAAACAGCATCATATAAACTAAAATAAACTTTTGTTTTTTTTTTAAAAACTGTTCATACTACTATATAGATCTATGTAATATATTAGCATTCAAATAATCTTGATGTTAGAAATCAAGAGGAGAGAAAATTAGGTTCTAACATTCATTTAAATCAAAAACTTTGGCTAATATGATTCAGACATTACATATATTAAGATGCATCTATTTTCTGTCATGTGAATACTATTAACAGCTTCCAAAAAAAAAATCTTGAATTGTTTGTATATGAGCATTTACTTAAACTCATTATTGTCAGTAGAGTAAAATATTGTATTCATAAAAATTATTATAAATCATATTGCATAGTTATGCAAATTCTCAGAAACACTTGCATTATCAAAAAAAAAAAAAAAAAAAAGCCATCACACACATACACACAGACACACACACATACATACACACACACACACACATACACACACACACACACACACACACACACATACACACATATATATATATATATATATATCTGATCTCACTGAGTTATGTCTTTGTTGAGCACTATCCTACTTGCTGTCCCTAGAATAAATCTGTCTGCTTTATAGAAAATAATGCACAGCAAACACATTTTAGTAACCAGATTTTACAATCATGCCAACCCACTGCTTCAAAATATATCACATGACATTTCTTCCAGAATAGAATTATAAAATCGTCCATGCTTGTCAATCAGACGAATCAAATGAATTATAATAAAGTATATGTTTGGAACAGAAGTTTTTAACACAGATTATTATGCTGCTGTTAAGTAGATTTTCAAAAACATTTAAATAAATGTTTCATTTTCTATGCTTCTAAAACAAGACATTTACTTACTACAAGAAACTACATCATTTAAACTCATTATAACTGACATATTTTATGAATAGAGTATTTTTCCTGAATCTGTGGTGTGTCAGTATGATAACTATGTCAGAGGTTATACTAACTGCTTTCAGTTTCTCTGTGAGAATTCTGTGAGTTGAAGCTTTTGAAGTAGTTCATGGACACTGTGCATGAGACAGCCCACATCTCAGATAGTCTCTCTTAACATTTTGGCGGGAAACTTATTAAAACTTGTGACAAACATTCATTTTGTCAATAGAGTAAAATATTGTATTCATAGAAATTATTATAAATCATATTGGATAGTTATGCAGATTCTCAGAAACACTTGCATTATTATATAAAAAAAAAAAAAAAAAAGCCATCACACTCACATACACACATACACATACATACACACACACACACACACACACACACACACACACACACACACACACACACACACACACATATATATATATATCTGATCTCACTGAGTTGTGTCTTTGTTGAGCACTATCCGACTTGCTGTCCCTAGAATAAATCTGTCTGCTTTATACAAAATAATGCACAGCAAACACATTTTAGTAACCAGATTTTACAATCATGCTAACCTACTGCTTTAAAATATATCACATGACATTTCTTCCAGAATAGAGTTATAAGATTATTTATGCTTGTCAATCAGATGAATTAAATGAGTTATAGTAAAGTATATGTTTGGAACACAAATTTTTAACACAGATTATTATGCTGCTGTTAAGTAGAATTTCAAAAACATTTAAATAAATGTTTCATTGTCTATGCCTTCTAAAATAAGACATTTACTTACTACAAGAAACTACATCATTTAGACTCATTATAACTGGCATATTTTATGAATAGAGTATTTTTCCTGAATCTGTGGTGTGTCAGTGTGATAACTATGTCAAAGGTTATACTAACTGCTTTCAGTTTCTCTGTGAGAATTCTGTGAGTTAAAGTTTTTGAAGTAGTTCATGGACACTGTGCATGAGACAGCCCACATCTCAGATTGTCTCTCTTAACATTTTGGCGGGAAACTTATTAAAAACTAGTGACAAACATTCATTTAGTAGTGTAAATGTATGTAAACATGACAAAACCTTCACAATGTATTCCACAGACCACTACAGCCTCTTACTTCTTTTCAGAAAGAGAAACAAATTGAATCACAGCTTGCCATTAAATCTTCAGATATTTTGACTGGTTATGAAACAAAACATTATAACTGACATATTTTATGAATAGAGTATTTTCCTGAATCTGTGGTGTGTCAGTGTGATAACTATGTCAAAGGTTATACTAACTGCTTTCAGTTTCTCTGTGAGAATTCTGTGAGCTGAAGCTTCTGAAGTAACTCATAAACACTGTGCATGAGACAGCCCACATCTCAGATTGTCTCTCAACATTTTGGCGGGAAACTTATTAAAAACTAGTGACAAACATTCATTTAGCAGTGTAAATGCATCTAAACATGACAAAACCTTCACAATGTATTCCACAGATCATTACAGCCTCTATGTAAGTGAAATTAAGCCCAAAATTACCAACAAGCAATAAAACTCAACATTCTTCTCCCAACTCAATTTTCATACAAATCCTATTATTCACTGTGCCCACACAATCAAAAGCATTTCTATATATTAATAAAGAAAAGAAAAGGAGAGTAGAAAATAAAAGGGAGTGAGGCAGAAATAAAAAAGTGTAAGAGAAAGCTGTAAGAAGTATATACAATGGAATGTTACTTACTGTTTATATTAATAGAGTTAAAATAAAACATATTATTTACTCTTATTTAGTTCTGATTATTATTAGTTAAAGCATAACAGATTATTTACAAACAAGCATAAGCAGTATAATCAAGAAAGTATAATTAGAAATAGCATTTGAAGAACTTATAAAAACTTTTACAAGGAATAAATATGTTATTATTCTATTAATGATATTTTCATTACTGTTCTCTCCCTGCCCTCCCCCACCCTTTACCCACTACATAATCTAAATAGAATGTCATTGTTTAAACAAAGAAAATAATAAAAGGAGAAGGAAAAAAAAGGTAAAGATAAAAAATGTATCAAATTACTAACCTTACTTCTTTTCAGAAAGAGAAACAAATTGAATCACAGCTTGCCATTAAATCTTCAGGTATTTTGAATGGTTATGAAACAAAACATTTCTTTGCACATAGAGAATAACTTTGATTAAATCTTTTCCAAAATATGTGTGGCTTTCTGGAAATGCAGGAACTATATTCAAAAAGATTAATAATGAACTAAAATGATGAGAGAGAAAAAAAAACATATAACAAATCATTTGTTTTTTAGTCTCTTCTTCTTCTCTTAGCGCGATTTAGAGCGGAGCTGCCACTGTTGCACACTAGGGCAGCGCCGGTTAGGCAGGTTTAAACTATTCGGGCTACCTAAAGTCCACTCTTCAAATTTTCCCTTAAAACTACCTTCCTCGAACTATACTACTGATCTAATCAGCTTATCCTATAACTAAAAGATCATCTCCACTTGACTCCAAGTAGACTATTCTCTATCTGTTAAACCTAGCACTTGCTCCTACAGTACTTATTACCTTGATACGGCACTCTTGTCATAGATAGTACCCCAAAAGGTAACCCCCATTTCTCGGTCACCCACGTCCCCTGAATCTTTTTAAAGTTTTTGTCTATCCTTCTAGCATGTCGAGGATCAGTTGCTAGTGTCCTCTCCTGCTCAGCTGGTGAACCTGGAATACTGTGGCAATGTTAGAATTGCCTCATGTACACAGACAACCCTCTCCTCCTCCCACAAAACACAAATACATGCGAGAGATGCAACTATACGGCCAAACTGGAGGCTGAGCTCTCTCAACACAGGACTGGCAAGACCAGTCAGGAGGAGAAGGTTACCACACACACTATAGACCCAGTCTCACATAGCACCATTACAACCTCAAATCATACACATAAACACACAAAGACATACTGGAGGCTCTGATAAAAAATCTACCAAAACAGCAGAGGCCACCAAAGCAGACACCCAAACAACCACCACCTCAGAACACAACACCTGCAACACATAGACCTCACAGTCAGAGTGTCAAACAGTCACAGCCCTTAAGGCCAAACACAATGCCAGACACACTAGTCATTGGTGACTCCATAGTCAGACACACTGATGTCCCGCTCACCAGACTGAGTAAGGAGAAGGTCACAGTAAGCTGCCTGTCGGGCGCTAGAATCCGCCACATAGCGCAAGCACTCAGGTCTCTCAACAGCAAGTAGAAATATGACTCAGTCATTGTCCACGCTGGTGTAAACGACCTGAGACGCACTCCTTGGACTACATGAAAAGAGACATTGAGGAGCTCTCTGACTATGTAGCCCAGGCAGGTATGACCCTGACCTTGAGCAGTATCCTACCTTCACCAAGAGTGATGCCACAATACAGAGATAAGATGATCAGCTTTAACAATTGGCTTAAACACTGGTGTCATTCAAAGGGGATCCAGTATCTGTCTGCCTGGGATGACATGCTGGACAAGCCACGCTGCCAAGGGACGGCTTGCACCTGTCACCCTGGGATTCCGGATATTGGCAAAGGCTCTTGCCACCCCATAGTGCCTTTTAGGCAAGGCTCAAATTCTAAACCTACCACCCTAGAACACAAAAAGGAAAAACTAAGGGTAATGCTGCTCAATGCCAGAAGTCTCAATCTCAAAATGCACGCACTCGAGGCCCTTCTCAGTATGGAGAACATCGATGTCTGTGCTGTGACAGAAACCTGGTTCAAGGCTCCTGAGAGCACCCCAGCGCTATCAGGTTTTACCTCATATCATGCGTTCGGCCCCAAAATCCGGACAATACCAAGAAAGGAGGGGTATCCATATTCATTAAGGACACCCACACCTCAAGACTGGTGGCAACGCACGATGCATCGGAGACCATCCAGGTGCAATTAACCATAGGCAAGACTGCTCTGCAAATTGTAGCATGTTACAGGCCACCCTCACAAACTCAGGAACCTCACATGGCCTTCCTGAAAACACTAGAGGGGATAAATGTATCACCAAACACCATCATACTAGGTGACTTCAATTACCCTAATATAGACTGGGAACACTACTCAAGCCCAAACACCCTAGCCCAAAAGTTCCTGGAATTCATAAACTCAAATGCCATGGAACAACTAGTCACCATCCCCACAAGAGGAGATAACATACTTGATCTCATCATCACGAACATGGGAGCACAATGTTCAACACCGAAGTATACCCCTCACTGGTGAGATCAGATCACAAACTAATCTCGCTGGAGGTCCTCATCCCACCCCACCTGAAATAAAAAGACCACAGTAAAGAACTTCTCAAAAGCCGACTTCACACTTCTAAAGACTAGTGTGGACTCCTTTAAGGCCCCGAGCTGGTGGAAAACAGTACTCAAGCCGCTGAATCACTTACAGACGCCTTCTACCAGCACCTGCAGGACTGCATGGATAAGGCAATCCCAAACAAAACAAAGACTCTTAGTACCAAAGGCAAGCGTCCAGTCTGGTGGACCCCAGCCATAAACAAACTCTACAATAAAAGGAGGAAGCTACTACAAGATACAGCAAAATCCTTAAAAGGTAAGACACCCTTGATCACTATAAGTAAAAACTAAGAGCTCTCATAAAATCATCCAAAGCAAATTTCGAGAGAAAAATAGCTAAAGACTCAAAAGACAATCATAAGGCCTTCTTTAGCTATGTTAGACACCTAGGAGGAAACTCCCAGATATGCTCAGAACTAGTTCAAAATGATGTGAAGATTACTGATCCTACAGACATTGCCAACATACTGGCTGACAGGTTCAGTGCAAACTTCCCCTCCCCCCCCAAAAGGAGAGATATCTATACCAAGCGATTGCAGCCCCCAAACATCTCCAGCCCAAGTGAGAACTGCTCTCTGCAAAGCAAAAAACACAGCATCCATGGGACTTGATGGTGTTATCGGCTGTGTGCTCCACGAACTCAATGAGGAATTAAACCCACAGCTAGGACAGCTGTTTAATCAAAGTCTTACCTCTGGATACGCACTCCAGGGAGTGGCGCACTGCAACTGTGGTCCCACTTCACAAAGGCGGTGCCTCCACCCGACCCTGGAAATTACCGCCCATTAGCCTGACAAGCCTTATCTGCAAAGCCATGGAGAGGATCATAATGGACCTCATAAATAAAGACATAGGAATTTGCAGACTTTGGATCCAACCCAGTTTGGCTTTGTCAAAGGCAGATCATGCCTTTTAAACTTGGTTGACTTCTTGAAACAGTCACCAAAGCCATTGGCGAGGGAAAGGCAGTCCATACAGCCTACCTCGATCTGGCTAAGGCCTTGATACAATACCCCACTCGGGTATCATTGAAAAACTCATCAGCTTAAATGTTAACCCATACATCACAAGATGGGTTGCAAACTGGCTGAGTGACAGAACCCACAGGGTCAGAGTTGCTGGCGCCATGTCAGACTCAAAACCTGTCACAAGTGGTGTCCCACAGGGCTCAGTCCTGGGCCCACTCTTGTTTGGCATCTACTTTTCGAAGTACAAGCAAACACAGGAGGGTTATGGCTGACAAAGTTTGCAGATGACTGCAAACTGGGCGCCATAGTAGAAAACACATCTGACACAGATATCCTTCAGAAGGGTCTCATAGAAACGGATAACTGGTGCCAGAGCCACGGCCTGAAGTTAAATGCCAAAAAATGCATAGTCATACCCTTTGGGAAAACAAGGTTACCCCTAGCTACCAAATAGGTGGCAATCCACTGAGCACAGAAGAAGTTATCAGGGACCTGGGGACCCAGGTTGATAGTAGTCTGTCATTCGACACCCATGTAGCTAAAGTAGTTAGGAAGACTTTCTACATTGCCCACCTTATCATGAAGGGATTCTCATCTAGATCAAGGGAGGTCATAGTCTCCCTTTACTCATCACTCATCAGACCAATGATTGAGTACAATGCCCCATTTGGGATGTATCTGACCCGACACCTGCAGCAGCTGGAGAGGCCACAAAGTTCCTCACCAAAGGATAAAGGGTCTCAAAATCTGTCCTATGCTGCCCGACTGAAGAACTCAGCTCTATTCAGTCGCTTACAGCTGCTCAGAGGTGACCTTTGCCTAACATACAAGGCCATGTCAAACCCAGATTTGATGAATATGCTTCACCTCAAAAATCTAGATCCATCAGAGCCACAAGGGAGACTTAAACCTCGACACGGCTATTAATAGGACGTGCTGGAGGGATAGATTCATTACCCAAAGACTCCCTATGCTGTGGAACAAAATCCCGGTACATGTGAGGCAGAGCACCTCGCTGGCCTTGTTCAAGAGAAATCTTGACCAATGGATGGGAGATCGCAGATATACCCCAGGGATTACCTCAGTGTCACTGCTCGACAGAGGCACAGCAAAATAATGGGTATAGTTCCCCATACTAAAGGGGTGGCGTAAGCCACAAAACGATGGGCTAGGCTTGTAAATGCCCTCGGGCAGATAGCCTAGTATAAACCTATGAACCTATGAACCTATGAAGTCTTCCATGAAGCTTCAGTTGCCAATCTCTTTAATGAAGAACTAGCCCATTCCATTTCTTCTATTTTATCCAAAATCCTTTTTTCTTTGACAAACAGTAAAGCAGAGTCTAAATCATCGAAAACCTTAGGACCATCAGGAAGGAAGATTTTAAGCTTGGCAGGAAACAGAAGGTATGTTTTAAACTGTGCTTTTTTAAGCTCCCTTATTAGTGGCAGAAAAACTTTTCTTTTAGCTATTACCATGGAAGAATAGTCATTGTCAAAACGCACAGTTGTCTCATTAATCTTAACAGGAGCTTTGGCCCAAGCAGATTTAAGAACCATCTCTTTATCAAAAGATGATAGAAATCTAACTATAACTGATCTAGGATATTTTTTGTTATAGTTAGTATTAGCTATAGATCTATGTGCTCTTTCGATACCAAAAGAGAGTGCTTCTGGTAAGTCTAAAGTTTTAGGGAGCCAAGTTGTTAAAAAAGAAGTAATATTGTTACCTTCAATATTTTCTGGCAGTCCAAAAATCCTAATGTTATTGCGCCTAGATCTACTTTCCAGGTCATCCAGCTTTGTTTGTAAATGTGTATTTTGTTTCAGCAGAAACTCAATGTTGATTTCCTCTTCTTGGATTCTATTTTCCATGTCATTCACAGCTTCTTCTATGCCTGTCATCTGGATCTTCTGTTGTTGCAGGTCTGTATGTAACAGGTCTATTTGTTTTGTAGTTTTTCATGAAGGTGTCTATTTTAGTATCCATTTTATCCATTTTATCAGTAAGTTGCTGGATTATAATTATCAGAGACTGAAGTTCTTTCTTGATGCTGGAGTCTTGAGAATTTGTCTTACTGGAACTCATTTCAGACTGATAAACTGACAGGAAAATTTCCACAGTGATTTCTGACAGGAATATTGTTAAGATTTCCTTTCTTTTTTAGATATAGTTCAAGAACTATATAAAACAAACGTATTTAGAAAGAAAATTACTTCAAAAATTAATTTTTTAAGTAATTAATTCCTGTCAGTGTAATGAAATTGGTGGAGCTGAAGAAATCTGCTGCTATCCTGTGTTCATCCTTGGCCACGCCAATTCAAGGCATTCCTGAATGTCTGTAAAATTTATATATGCTGGAGATATAGCAATGCATGTATTTTATTAAAAAAATTTGTATGCAGTGCACCTAATTGTTTTAGTGGTATACTTCACTGTTAATACTGGAATTCTCATAACTTTTCTCAAACTTGCTTCTTTTGTGACTCAGATGGCTGTGTTGATGACACCACTTACCCCTTATCAAGATGGAAATAGATAATTTAAATAACTAAATGCATTTGCCATGTGTCATTGTGTGTTTATCATATGCATTGCTTT